>NC_058133.1:438660526-438748026 GCF_016433145.1 Gracilinanus agilis | reverse complement strand
TCCTTCTATTTTTTCAGTCTTTTGACTTTGTTTTATTTATTCTTGTTGTCATTAGAGATCATTAGCTTCCAATTGCTCGATTCTAGCCTTTAGGGATTGATTTTCTGCTATAATCTTTTGGTTTTCGGCCATAATCTTCTGGAATTCCTTTTCAATCTGGTCATTTCTGGTGTTCAATTGCAAGATTTTACCTTTTAAACAGTTATTTTCTTGCCAGATCTCTTCCATTTTCCTCAAAATCTCAGATTTGAACTCTTCCATAGCTTGTGAGGAGTTTTCCTTATTTGAGGAGGTTCTGGATGCTTGTTTGTTCTCCTCCTCTGTTTGCTCGGTTGTCTGGATTTTCTCTGTGTAAAAGTTGTCGAGTGTTAAAGGCTTCTTTTTCTTGTTTTTATTCTTTCTCTTCTGAGTTTCCTGAGGTTGGGTAGCCATCATTAGCCCAGCAGCTTCTCAGCTTTATCCTCGCGCTCAGTGTCTGTCCGTGGTCTATTGGTTCCTGAGGTCTGAGTTCTGGTTTTTTCCAAGGTCAAGCCCCCTAGTGGACCCCCTTGCTTGATCCTCTGCAGGAGGTTCCTTTACCAGTCTCAGGGCGCTGCTTCCACAGTCGTATACTGGTCTGCACTGGTTCCCCACTCAGGTTTTCAGAGCTTTAGTTCCTGGTTGTGTCTGCCTCCACCCACGCCTCCGCCAGTACCTGTGCGCTCTGCGCTGGGCGTCCACTCTCTGCCCTCGCGCTCAGAATTCGCTTGCGTTCTCTGGCTTATTGGGGTCCTAAATCTTGCTGCTCTCAGGAACAGGCCCCGGAGCTGCCAATGACTCGATGGGTGCCCCAAACATGCTCTATTTCTTTTTAGCTGGCTTCAGAGCTATAGATTTTGTGTGTGGAGGGGGTGGGGGTGGGGTGGTTGCTCAGCCCGCGATTTAGTGAGAGCCCTTTATAGCCTGGAAATGTCTCGATTCCACGTACCTTCCACGCTGTGCCCTGTTGTGGGGTTCCTCCGTTCGTCTGGACTTGTTTTTATGTCCCCTTGATGAGTTTTGTGTGTTTCGGTCAGGAGAGGTTAAGAGCTGCTTCTTACTCTGCCGCCATCTTAACCCGGAACCCGTGTTATAACTTTTTAAGGTTTTAAATTAAATTAAATTTTTTTTCAGCTGTAAATTTTCTCCCCTCTCCCTTTTACCCCATTGAGAAAGATTTACAAAACCCATTACAAATAAAACGAATTCCTGTACTTTAAGGCGGGGAAATGGGTGGTTGGGAGTGGGAGGGCACAATTTGGTGGCTCATTGCATCGAAAGCCAGACCTTGAGTGGGGAGGATCTGGGTTCAAATCTGACCCAAGACACTTCCTAGCTGTGTGACTCTAGGCAAGTCACTTAAACCCCATTGCCTATCCCTTGCTGCTCTTCTGCCTTGAAACCATTACACAATATTGATTCCAAGATGGAAAGTAAAGTTTTGTTTTGTTTTTTAAAATGCTTTAATTGACACTCTGAGTTCATCATCTTTTCTTATCTGGAGGCAAATATTGTGTTTCATCATGATTCCTCTGGAACTATGTTTGATTGTTATATTAATTAGAATTCCTAAATCTTTCAAAGTTGTTTGTCTTTCCATTATCACTATTATTCTACAAATTGTATCCTGTTTCTGCTCACTTTACATTGCTTTAGTTCTTATAGTTCTTTCCAGATTTCTCTGAAACTATTCCATTGGTCATTTCTTAAGCACATTTATATACCATGATTTGTCCAGCCATTCCCTAATCAATGAGCCTACCACCACCTCAACACTCAATCAATTTCCTATTTTTTTGCCACCATGAAAAGAGCTACCATAAATATTTTTTGTATATTTGCGTCCTTTCTTTTTTATCTCTTTGGGATGTGGAATGAATATTATTGCTTAGTTATAGAATATGCACAGTTCTAAAGCTTTTTTGATGTAGTTCCAATTTTTTTTCCGAAATGGGAGGACAAATTCACAACAGAGCATTAATAGACTTGTTTACCCATAGGCCTCTTTAGCATTTGTCATATTCCATTTTTTTCAGCTTCGTCAATCCAGTGGTTCTCAGATGGTAATTAAGAATGGTTTTTATATACATATCTCTAATTATTAATGATTTAAGACACTTATTATATTATTTCTTCCTCTGAAAGCTGCCTACCCATCTTCTGACCATTCATTGAAGAATATATTTTTCTTATAAATTTGATTCAGTTTTTCATATATTTTAGTATGGAGAACTTTATCAAGGAAATTTGCTGCAGAGTTTTATCCAGTTTCCTGTTGAGAATTCCAGCACCCAGAAGCAGAGACTGGACCAACAGAGCATCATGACAGGAAGCACCTGGGCAGAAAAAAATCCCAGGAGATCTTTAAACTAGTGGTGGGTGCAGGAATGACTACCATCTGACTATGTCACTCAAATTTATGCCAAATAAAACTGACAACCTAATGGCAAATAATGAATATTTACAAAAATATAAATTGTAACAGAACAACAAATTGAATACTAAAATCACCTTATTTTTTAAAAAGAAATTAAGCCATAAATGAACTCCTAAAGGAAAAAAGTCCTAGGATTGCAAGCAGATGTTACCAAATATTTAAAGAATAAATAATTCCAATATTACTTAAACTGCTTGGAAAAAAAAGTAAAACAATCTGATGAAATTCCTCCTATGACACAAATATGATCTTGATACTTAAACAAAGGAAAGACAGAGGAAGAAAACTATAGATCAATTTCCCTAAATGAGCACAGTAATTTTGTGGCTTAATAAACCCAAAGATTCCAACTACTGGAGTAAGACTTCACTATTGGACAAAATCTGTTGGAAAAACTGTAAAACAGTCTGGTAGAAACTAGAGATAGATCAATTATTTCACACAGTATACAAAGATAAGCTCCTAAGGGACATGCAATTTAGACTTAAACTGTGACAGGAAACGTCTTTAGATCTATGGATAGGGAAAGAGTTTATGACCAAACAAGGCATAGAGAAGTTTACAAGAGATAAAATGGCTAATTTTGATTGCATAAAATTTAAAAAATTGCACAACCAACACCAATGCAGTTAAAGGAATAGAAGTAGGAAACTGAGGGATGGGAGTGAGGAAGAAAAGTAGGAAATAGGGGAAAAAATGTTTGCAGGAAGTCTCTCTAGTAATTTCTAAGATACATAGGGAATTGAATCATATGTATAAGAATAAGAATCATTCCTCAATTAATAAATGGCCACAGGATAGGAATAAGCAGTTTTCATGGGAAGAAATACAAATTATCAGCAATCACATGAAAACATGCTCTAAATTTTGAATAATAAGAAAAAGTCAGATTAAAACAATTCTGAAGTACTAATCTCACACCCAATCTTGAGATCTATTTATCATCTCCTGATAATCTGATAAAGACTGCTTAGTTGATAAGAAAGAAACAGGACATGTTTTTCTGTCAACTCATGTTTCCAGCTTTGTCTCCGAGAGCATGGAGTTTATCATATATATTTCAAGACTCATTTCACACAAAAGGACCCCCCCCTAAACTTTGCAATTGTGCAGAAATTCAGAATATGTCATATCAAAACACAAAAGGTCTCTTTGGCTTTAGACTAGAACAAGACCAAGGCTGAATTTTGGCTGGCCCATTATTGAAATCTAAGTCTGGGAATACTTTCTCAGGGATGAATAGCCCCCACTGAAGGAGGTTTTGTCTAAATTTTGTCCAGTTTTGACCTTGAGTTGTCTTGACAGATTTAAAGTCCAGGCAGTCTTTTGCTTAATTTCTGTCTTTAGTCTCAGAGAGAAATTGTTAACCTCTTAACTGTTGGTTTGCTAGGAACTTAAAGCTTTTCAATAAGGCTATATTGCTTTTTAATTAAAAAAAAAAAGGTGTGAATCATTAAAGGGGTCAAAAAAAAGAGAAATCTCAGATTTTTATCTATTTGAGGCTGTTTCTCTTATTGGCTTCCTACAACCCATCAGAGTGACAAAGTTGACAAAAAAGGAAATGACAAATGTTGGAGGGGCTGTGGAAAAACAGATATCTTAATGCTCTTTTAATATAGATTTGAATTGGTCCAACTCTTTATGGAACTATGTCCATAAAACTATTACATTCTACATACCCCTTTGGCTGAATAATACCACTACTAGAAAGATTAAAAAGGAAAAGGATACACACACACACACACACACACACACACACACACACACACACACACTAGCAGTTATTTTTTGTGGTAGCAAAGAATTGGTGATGCCCACATCAATAGGGGAAGGGCCGAATAAATTATGGCATATAAATGTGATGGAATACTATTAAAGTATAAGAAATTATGAAAAGGATTATTTTGCAATAAAACCTGGGATGACTAATGAACTGATGCAAAGAGAAATTAGTAGAACCAGGAGAAAAATTTCTACAACAGTGTAAAGATAATCACTTCTGAAATACTCAGAAACTCTTATCAGCACAATGATCAGTCACAGTTCCAATGGACTAGGGATGAAATATGCTATCCATATTCAATTAGAGAAGTAATGAATTCAGAGTGCAGATTTAACTATATTTTTTCTCATTTCCCCAGCTTTCTGTTCTTTTCTTTTTCCCTCTCAATAAAATTTACTTTTTAAAAAGGTGATACTTGTGTCTTGGAAGGAATTCTAAGAACCCTTTCTTTTTCTATTTTAAAGTAGTTTATGTAGTACTGGGATTATTCTTAAAATGTTTGGTAGAATTTTCTTTTGAAGCCATCTGGTCTTGAGTTTTTTTTTTTTTTGAGAGTTCATTTATAGCTTGTTTAATTTCTTTTTTCTTTTTAAACCCTTATCATGTATTGGTTCTAAGGCAGAAGAGTGGTAAGGGTTAAGCAATGGAAGTTAAGTAACTTGCCCAGGGTCACACAGCTAGGAAGTATCTGAAGCCAGATTTGAGCCTAGGACCTGTTGCCTCTAGACCTGGCTCTCAATCCACTGAACCTCCTAGCTGTCCTCCTTTTGATTTCTTTTTTATAAAATATGCTTATTTAAATAAATTATTTCTGTATTTTTAATCTGGGGAATTCATAGTTTTAGAAATATTCATTTCATTTAGATTATTCATTTTATTAGTATGCATTTGGGCAAAGTGGCACCTAATAATTTCTTTTTCATTGGTTTTGAATTTACCTTTTTCATTTTTGATTCTGGTAATTTAGTTTTCTTCTCTTAAAGATTAAGTTAGCTAATAGCATCTTTTTTTTTTTAAACCCTTAATCTTGGTGTATTGTCTCATAGGTGGAAGAGTGGTAAGGGTGGGCAATGGGGGTCAAGTGACTTGCCCAGGGTCACACAGCTGGGAAGTGGCTGAGGCCGGGTTTGAACCTAGGACCTCCTGTCTCTAGGCCTGACTCTCATTCCACTGAGCTACCCAGATGCCCCTGGCATCTATTTTATTGTATTTGTTTAAAACTGTCACTAGTTTCATTTATCAATTTAATTTTCTTATTTTTCATTTTTTTTTAAACCCATACCTTCTGTCTTGGAATCAGTACTGTGTATTGGTTCCAAAGCAGAAGAGTAGTAAGGGCTAGGCAATGGGGGTTAAGTGGCTTGCCCAGGGTCACACAGCTGGAAAGTATCTAAAGCCAGATTTGAACCTAGCACCTCCTGTCTCCAGGCCTGGCTCTCAATCTACTGAGCTACCCACCTGCCCCCTTCTTTTTTCTTTTTTTGTTAATCTCTGATTTCAGGATTTCTATTTTGGTATTTAATTAATTAACTTAATTAATAAGTTAAATAGCTTATATTTGGCTGATTTTCTAGATTTTTATTTTAGTTGCATGTCCAATTAATTGTACTTTCTCTCTTTTATTCATGAAAATATTTTGAGTTTCTCTAAGTACTGATTTGACTATATTCCCCAGGTTTTGGTGTGTTATCACGTTGTCATCATTATCTTTAATGAAATTATTGATAAATTATATTTTTATTTGACCCACCCATTCTTTTGGATTAAGTTAATACATTTCCAATTAAATTTTTTTATTTTATTTTTTACCTTTACTTCAAGGCCCTTTATTAAGTATAATTTTTATTGTAGTATAGTCGTTAATAGATGCATTTAATTTTTCTACTTTTATGCATTTGTTTGTGATGTTTATGCCTTAATATATGATCAGTGTGAAGATGCCATGCCTAACTGGGTAATAAGTTTACTACTTTCTATTCACAATGAATATATTCCAGAAGCTTATCCTATCTAATTTTTTTTTTTTTAACCCTTGTACTTCGGTGTATTGTCTCATAGGTGGAAGAGTGGTAAGGGTGGGCAATGGGGGTCAAGTGACTTGCCCAGGGTCACACAGCTGGGAAGTGGCTGAGGCCGGGTTTGAACCTAGGACCTCTTGTCTCTAGGCCTGACTCTCATTCCACTGAGCTACCCAGCTGCCCCTCCTATCTAATTTTTAAAAAAATTTAATTTGGGTCATTTATTTATTTGTTTTGGTTATATTTATCTATGTCCAAGAGAGTTAAATTAAGGTCCCCAATTATTGTAGTTTTACTCTTTCCTCTTGTAACTCATTTAATTTTTCTTTAAAAATTTAGATTCCTTTCCTCCTTTGTTTACCATCCCCTCTAAAAGAATTTGTTTTGCTTCTAATTAATCTCTCCCCTAACCTACCATCCTTTTATTTCTTTCCTTTTCCTTAATGGCTTTCTCTCATATTTCCCTATTGTGTAAAATACATGTGCAGTTTTTCCTCCTTTGACCTATTCATCTTTAAGCAAGGTTCAAGGTTTGCCCACTTTTCTCCTCTACTTGTGCACTTTATTTAAATGACAATTATTATTCCTCCCCTTCAGTGCATTCTTCTCCTCTCCATCCATTTTTCTTTTAAGGCCATCAAAACATAATAGAATACTCTCATCAAATCCTCTATCAGATTATACTACCTCTATGAGCTCTGTCAACTCAGCGGAATTGCTTGCCAGCTCTGGGAGGGGGAAGAAAAAGGGGAGGGAGAGAACATGAATCATGTAACCATGGAAAAAATAATTTAAAATATATATGTAAAATTTGTTTGTGATGCGGTCTTTTATATTTGTCATGTATCCATTTGGAACTTAGGTATATGGCATGAGTATTGGTCTAAATTTCTGCCAGATTACCTTCTAGTTTTCTTAGAAGTTTTTGAGGCACAGGGTTCAAGTTCTTACTCTAGTTATTGCTGTCTTTAGGTTTATAGAACACTTGCTACCATGTCTTTTTGTATCTCTGTCTATCCACTTCATCTGTTACAATGAATATCTTTTCTATCTCTTAACCAGGGCCAAGTATTTTTTATTGCTATGACTTTGTAGCAATATTCTTTGAGATCTGGTACTTCTTTTCTTTTTAATTTTTATTTATTTATTTTTTAAACCCTTAACTTCTGTGTATTGGCTCCTAGGTGGAAGAGTGGTAAGGATGGGCAATGGGGGTCAAGTGACTTGCCCAGGGTCACACAGCTGGGAAGTGTCTGAGGCCAGATTTGATCCTAGGACCTCCCGTCTCTAGGCCTGACTCTCAATCCACTGAACTACCCAGCTGCCCCCGAGATCTGATACTTCTAAACTTTCTTCCTTCTCATTTTTTTTTAATTACTTCATGACTGACCTTTGGTTCCTCCAAATGAATTTCTACCTCCTCACATTAACATGACATCTATCCTAGACTGGTTACTCAGATGCTAGGCTGCCATCTATGTTTCTTCTGCAGGACAGGCCAAACAGCTAGTCTCTTAGCCCTTATAGAAGCCCAGCTTCACTGGGCAGCTATAGTATCCAGTAACTTCTACTTTTAACTCTGGTCCAGTCTTCTGAGATATTATTGTACCTTTTCAGAAAGAGCAGGGACCCTTATCCTAAGTAGTGACTGGTAGTGACTAAAGTGACACTGGACTCCAACATTAATAATGCCTTCCCTCCAAGATGACCTTCCATTTACACTATGGACATTATGAGGTTACACAATTGTTTCTGTATTGTCTCTCCCATTAGAATATGAACGACTTACCTTGCTTTGAATCCCTAGCACTTAGAACAGTGCTTGACACAAAGCAAGGGCTTAATAAGTGCTTGTTCATAAATCCAAGGAACTGCTCCTCAGCTTCATTATCCTACTTCTGACTGATGAGGAAGAGGAAGAGCTTTTCTGTTCATTATTTTCTTTGATCCTCCTTCCAGGAAGATTCACTTAATAAGTTTGGACTTCTTGCTTACTCTCTTTTGATTTTTCTTAGTGCTTCTTTGATATGGAATCTCTACCTCCTCAACATTTCTTAATTTCCCCCTTCTCTACATTTGCAGGCTACTATCCTTCTTCTTCAATACTCATGATCTCTCACCTGCAGTATTTTTTTTAAAATCCTTACCTTCTCTATTAGAATCAATAGTAAGTATCAGTTCCAAGGCATAAGAGTGGTAAGGACTAGGTAATGGGGGTTAAGTGACTTGCCCAAGTTCAAACAGCTAGGAAGTGTCTGGGGACAAATTTGAATCCAAGACCTCCTGTCTCCAGGCCCTGTTCTCTATCCACTGAACCCCTTAGCTGCTGTATCCTGCATTGTTTTAATAGCTGTCTTACTCCAGTCAAGCCTCTCTCCCATCTATTTTCCACATAACTACCAGATTAATATTCTTTTTTTTTTTTAAACCCTTACCTTCTGTCTTGGAGCCAATACTGTGTATTGGCTCCAAGGCAGAAGAGTGGTAAGGGTAGGCAATGGGGGTCAAGTGACTTGCCCAGGGTCACACAGCTGGGAAGTGTCTGAGGCCAGATTTGATCCTAGGACCTCCCGTCTCTAGGCCTGGTTCTCAATCCACTGAGCTACCCAGCTGCCCCCTAAGATTAATATTCTTAAAATACAGAACAAGTTCTAGCAGGTCAGTTTGGTGTCTCTCCATTGTTTCTAGGTCATCAGTTTATGATCTTTTTTTTCCTGTTGTGGATCCCTATGACTCTCTGGTGAAGCTTATGGACCAGAATTAAGGGCAGGAAACAAAAATACATAAGATCACAAGGGAAACCAATTATATTGAAATATATATGAAATAATGAAAAAAATCACAGGCCTACAGCTTAACAACTCCTAGGAGAAATTATAAAGCAACTTACTCTGGAATTTAAACCCCTCTACAATCATTCCTAGCTACCTTTTCAGACTTAACCTATAGTTGCTATTTTTGCTGTTTAGTTGTCCCAGTCATATCCAACTCTTCCTGACTTCATGGACTGTAGCAGCCAGATCCATCTGTCCTCTCCTTTGTTCATTTGGCATCCCAATAATATAGCATTGCTTCTGTTCTTCTCACCAAATAAGAGGGTTCTGATTGGTGAACTTTTGCCTTAGCCTGCCGAGAACCAGGACTCCAGGCTACTTGCTGGACTTCTCTTCAAAATGCTGTTAGCATTCCATCCCTCATCCTGTCTACCATCACTGCAACTTTGAAGCCTCCACATCCTGCCCAAGCCAATCAGATATACACCTCACAAAGAGCTTTCCATTTCTCCTTTTTGTATTGTATCTTCCCATTAGAATGTAAGCTCCTTGAGGGCAAGTACTATTTCCTCTTTGCATCAACATATAGTAGAGTTCTTGATATGTAGCAGGCATTTTTCATTCATCCATTCATTAATTCATTAGTCATTTTGTCCTCAAAGGTAGGAACAACTTAATTTTTTATTTTGCCTCCCCAATAGCATGCCATAGTCTACTTCCTATTCTAAAATTCTACATTAACACTTCATTGCAGTGGAGAGCAGAGTCTTGGTTCTCAAAGGCATTGCTGATTCTCAAAGGTCTTACCAGCCTGGAAATACTTCAGGTCTATACCCATAATGGAATCCTCCACAAACCAACAAAGTTTTTAAAGTTTCATTATCATGAAATTTAGTTCCAAAGTTTTGAATTTTTTTAGCCATAGAAACTCTGAAAGGTTGGTTAGTAAATCAAAGAGGTCACACTCAGCATCATAGGATAGTATCTACTGAGAGCTCCTTGAGGGCAAGGACTACCTTGTGTCTTTTTTGTGTCACCAGAGCTAACTGAGCACTGTGTCTGGCACTGAATTGTATTATTATATTGTTTATTACATATTACATAGAACTGTATTATTTGTTACTGTATTATGCAGAGGCAGCTCTAATGCATTGTTTATTACAGATTGTATAGAGGTAGCTTGGTGTTACAGAGGATATATCACTGGACCTGGAGTTAGGAAGACTGAATTTAAATATACTTCAGATATTTACTAGCTACATGACCTGGAGTAAATCACTCAACCTCCCTCAGTCTGTTTCCTCATCTATAAAATAAAGATAATAATACTACCCACTTCTTGGAATTGTCGTGAGGATAAGAGGAAGTAATATTCATAAAGCCCTTGTCAACTTTAAAGTCCTATATAAATGCTAACATTATATCATGCTAAAGTGAGCCATAAAGAATAATGATAATAATAAATAAATAAAATGTAAAAAAATAAAGTGAGCTATAGACATCCTTAGTGTCTTCTCTTAAAAGATTTTCTTTTTTTTTTTCTTAAAAGATTTTCTGTCAATATACCAAGATTCTTCTGAATTCTTTTCAAAAGAAGGCAGGAAATTCTACTGTGATGAAATGTTTCCCTAAAAATATTTTTAATGCTTTAATGAAGTAATCTTTTCATGTATAGTATTGAGAAATAATAGAAAAAAACAAAAATCCAAGGGAAATCATGATGAGACTTCAATGCCTTTGCTCACCAAGGATACAAAGTGTAATTTATTTCCATGAAAGGACCATTGTCCAGTGGAAGACTGTATGGAAGCCCCAGCTGTAGTCTGTTGGCGTTTGTGGTCTAAAAGCAGGTGGGAGTTTCTAGTCTTTTAAAAGCCATTTCTTACATTACAGTAATCAAAGCTGTGGAAAAAAATAGAGAGGAGATTGTGTTTCATCCCTACTGTATTTGGGGAGCATGGTGAGCATATGTGATTAGTGTGGGAATACAGGCTCCACTCATAGCTTTGAATGTGTCCTTAGGGTATTCACTGGCCTGGCAGTTGAAATCCTCAGTCTGTGGGTGTCTCATTTTGACCCCAAGGTCTTTAGGCATCAGTGGATTATTTTGAGATCATTTATAAGTTGAAGTTGAATCCAACAGAAAAATACCACAGCATTTGGGGCCCATGAAGCCAAATTCAGACCACTTTTTTTCTTTCTTTAAAAAATAAATCAGTTTTATTTTATAATTTCTGTTTCCTACAACCATAGTATCTTACATACCTGTTCCTTCCAACCCACCACAAGAGCCATCCCATATGACAGTATTTTTTAGAGAAGGAAAAAAAAGCAGGATAACTGATCAATGCATCAAAAGAGTTAAAAAACTTGGACAATGTGTAATACCTGTGTTCCTCTCACCTCCAAAAGCCTAGATTGAGGATGTCTTCTCATATCTCTTCATTCTTCTACTTCACTTTTTTTTTTCAGTTTAAAACAAATTACATGTAGAAACAATTTTTGACAAGTGTTTTCTGACATTTTGTAATTCATATTCTTTCCCTCCATTCCCACTCTAACACCCTGGAGCAATAAGTAGGCCGATTTAGGTTACACCAATGCTTTCGTGCAATATTTCTTTCTTTAAAAAAATGTATTTATTTATTTAAAATTTTTTTTCCATGTTTGTATGATTCATTTTCTTTCCTTTCCCTCTTTCTTCCCCCTAGCTGACAAGCAATTCCACTGTAAAAAAAATGTTATCACTTGATATCTATTTCCATATTATTCATTTTTGCAGTAGAGCAATATTTTAAAGCCAAAACCTCATGTCATTTGCCCATATAAATAGTGATAAGTGAAAAGTCATGTTTTTCTTTTGCATTTCTACTCCCATAGTTCTTTCTCTCAATGTGGATAGCACTCTTTCTCATAAATCCCTTGGGAATATCCTGGATTATTGCATCACACAATATATAATTCTATATTCCCCATGCCATGAGAGAAAAGAAGGCACATATTACTAATGAAGGAAATAAAGCAAGAGATAGGGTGTTTTGATCTGTAATCAGGTTCCCACAGTTCCTGCTTTGGCTGTACACAGTATTTTTTATCATGAGTTTCTTGAGGTTATCTTGGGACTTTATTTTGTTGACAGTAATTTAGTCTCTCACAGATGATCATCATGCAATATTTCGGTTACTGTGTACACTATTCTCCTGGTTAGCTCACTTCACTTTGCCCCAATTTAAGTCTTTCCGTTTTTTTTTTTTTAACTCATCCTGTTTATCATTTCTTATGTTAAAATAGTTTTCTGTTACACCCATCTATTATAATTTGTTCAGCACCCCACCCCAGTTGATGCACATGCCCACAGTTTATAATTCTTTGACACTACAGAAAAAACTGCTAAAAATATTTTTGTACAAGTAGCCCTTTTCCCCTATCTCTGATCTCTCTGGAATACAGACCCAGTAGTGGCATTGATGACTCAAAGGGCAGGCATAATTTTTTGGTCCTTTGGGCATTTCCCAAATGATCTTTAAAATTTTGTTACATTTACTTTTGATTTTTTTTTTGTGGTGTGTTGCTGTTCTTTCCTTTTATATCATTGTAGTTACTATGCAAATTGTTTTCTTGGTTCTGCTTACTTCACTCTGCATCAGTTCATATGGATCTTTCCATGTTTCCCTGTATTCATTACACATGTCATTTCTTAAAGCACAGTATACCACAGTTTACTTAGACATTTCTCAATTGATGGGCATCTACTTTGTTTCCAATTCTTAGCCATCATGAAAGTGCTACGATAAATATTTTGTAGTATATGGGGATTTTTTTCCTTATCAATGGCTTCCTTGAAGCATAAACCTATTAATAGAATCTCTGATTCAAAGTTTATGGACATTTTATTCCTTGTATTTGCATAATTACATGTTGCTTTACAAAATGGTTGTACTAATCTATAACTCCACCAACAATGTATTAGTGTTAAGCCAATTACTTTTCATTATCTTGGGAAAATCAACTAGTTCACTGAGACAGTAAAATGAAACGTTGCCTGAGTTATTGTTTGCCTCTGTGTGTGTGTATGTGTGTGTGTGTGTGCATGGGTTCAAATCCCATCTCTTATGCTTCCTGTCTATAGGATCTTGAGTAAATAATTTAACGTACAGAAAGTCTTAGTTTTCTCATCAGTAAAATGAAGTGATTGGATTAGATGGCCTCTTTTTAGAAGACTAGAAGTTTCTTTTAACTTTGGATCTATAATCCCACCTCAAGAGAAGCACTTGGGGATAAACAGCACCCATGTTGTTTTGTACACAGCTAGCACTAATTGAATTGACTTTTTTATTTTTTACTGATTTTTATGTTTTCTCAGTTTTGGTTCAGAATGAAAACTACACTTGTTGAATTTTCACTATGTCATAAAACATTAACAAGCTCATAAAATATGGTAAAGGTACTTTTCAGAGCATCTTCCTCAAAAGCAGTAACATTGGGAGAAAACACCTTAGGAAGAATAGAGAAAACATGTACATTTAGACAAATCTTAAAGAGCTGTGACATGGAAAGACTTTTGTAAATGGCAATTTTTAGGAGCAACTTTCTTCAGCACTTCAAAAGATCTGGACTTACATCAATGTGAGAAACATCAGAATCTAGATAGAATATTGGATTTGGAATCAGTAAGATCTAAGTTTAAATTTGGCCTCAGATTCTAATTAGCTGTGTCACCCCTGGACAGTTCACTTAGCTTTGAGCCTCAGTTTCCCCATATTTAAGATGGGTATAATAATACTTCAAATTGTTGTGGTAAAGATCCAAAAGAGAATGTATTGAACGTGCTGCTCAAACCCTAGCAACTAATTAATCAAAAAGTATTTATTTATGAGTGTCTACTATATGCTAACTGCTGTCCTAAGCACAGAGGATAAAAAGAACAGTTCTATTCCAAAATGTCTAATGCTTTATTAAGAGAAAGAACACATACACCTGTGAAATATGAATTTTATATGAAATAAGAAATAAATATTAAATGATTTCAGGGAGCACTAGAAGCTAGGGATATTAGGAAAAGCCTTGGGTAGGAGGTAGCCCTAAAATTGGCTCTCTAGGGTGCTAAGAAATCTAAGATTTGAAAATAAAGAGAGATTACGTTCCAAATATGGAAGACAAACTCCATGAAGTCACAGAGGTAGACTGTGCTGTAAAGGGAACTGTGAGTAGTCAGTTTGTATAGAATATAGACTATAGGAAGGGGAAGTAATGTGTAATAATTAGCCTGGAAAGGTTACTTTACTGAACAAAGAGTTATTTTATCTTGGTGGCAATAGGGAGTCAATGGATCTCATTGAGGATAGGAGTGACATGGTGGGACCAGCGCTTTAGGTACTTAAAATACTATGTAAGTGAGACTCACATAAATTTACAGCATTATATGAATGTGAGATGTTATTACAGATAATGTCCCCTTCAAACTCATGCATTAAAATACTTCTATACTTTATTAAACAAGATATTTTCATTACTTCACTCCCTCTATTCCCTAAGAATTATCTCTTTCTAGCCAACCTTGAAGTGGTTCAAAATTTGGGTAGGGATGTCTTCTAATAGCAGATACCATAGTGGTACAGCATGAACATTTCCATCAGTCATATTCCACACATATTTATTGTGTCCACTATGTGTAAGGCACTAGTTTTGGAATCTTCTCTCAAATCATTTATAAGCTAAAGGCTACACAAATAAATATGACACACTGTTGAGTAATGAAAAGAGAAGTCTCAATAAAAATACTCTAGGTAAATTTGATTGAAAAGAGTTTGCTTTTTTTTTTTAAGCCCTTACTTTCTGTTTTAGAACCAAGAGCAGGAAGAGCTAGGCAATGGTTAAGTGAATTTTACCCAGGGTCATCCAACTAGGAATGGTCTGAGGCTAGATCCAAACTCAGGACCGTCTGACTCCAGCCTTGGCATTCTATCTACTATGCCACCTGACACCAAGAGTTCACTATCAGCTTGAGGTGGGGTTGTCAGGGACTGCTTTGTGAAGGAGGTGGGAGGGATGGGAGAGAATAGCATTTCTCAAGCTCCTACTATGTTCTAGTCACTGTGCTAAGCACTTTACAATTACGATCTCATTTGATCCCAGGGTCTTAAAGGAAGAAAAGGATTTTAATTGGCATTGATGAAGAGGGATTGCATTCCTAGCATTCAGAACAGCCTGTGTTAATAATGCACAATGTTAAGATGTACCACAGTAGTACCACAATTTGCCTGGAATGTATAGTGTGGGAAAGGAATCAGCATGCAATTAGGCTGGGATAAGCAAGTTAGAGACAAATTTCCAAGTGTCTTCAATGTTAAGATGATATACTTTGTATTTTATTCCTTAAGCAATTGGGAGCCAGTGAAGATTTTTGAGGGGGTGAGGTGGGGGTGGGTAAGGGGGAGGTGGTCAAATAAGGGGGGAGGGGGGAGTAAAGGGTGGAGGGGGGAGGTGGTCAAATAAATGCAAGAGAGAGATTATAGTGGCAGCTGAGCACTGGTATATTCCTAAACTGGAATGAGCTGCCTTGGGAGCAAGTGATGGGCTCCCTATCATGGGAGGTCTTCAAGCAGAGACTGTCTTGACTACTTGCAAGGGATGCTATAGAGAGAATTTCTTACTTTTTCTTAGATATTTCTGTTGCACTAAATCACACCCAAGTTCCTTCTAACTCTGTGATCCTGTGATTCTGCAAATTCTAGGCAACTCCCCAGTTAAAAAGGTTGCTCACTTCTGATCAGTTAACAATTTGCAGGGCTTTGTCCTGAATGCTAGAGTCAGAAATACTAGATTCTTTTCCCATCTTCTCTGGGAAAAAAAGACAGGGATATAATGATTGGTTTCTGTGTATAACCTGTAATACGAGAGTGGCCAGCATCACTGGGATGGGCAATCTTTTTTTTTAATCCCTTACCTTCCATCTTAGAATCAATGCTGTGTGTTGATTCTAAGATGAAATAGTGGTAATGGCTAGGCAATACAAGAGGGGCTAAGTGACTTGTCCAGGGTCACACAGCTAGGAAGTGTCTGAGGCCAGATTTGAACCAGTCTCTGGACCTGGCTCTCAATCCACTGAGCCACCTAGCTGCATCCCTCAATCATTTTTAAGAATGTAAAGGAGACTTGATAGCAAAAAGTTTGACAACCTCTGCCCTGTGCCATTGGAATCACAAGTATGGAGCAAAATAAATCCATTAGGTTAATGTAAACAACAGAGGCAATGTGATTAGAATATTCAGCTAGGCATTAATAATACAATAATTCTGAAGGTGTAGCTAAAATTATTCAATTTCATCAGAACTCTGTAGCAAATAGATAAATAAATGAATACATTAATTAATTTGGCTCATTAGTTGTATATCTATTGTTGCAGGGAAATGAAATAGAGAAACTCACCAAAAAATCTGAAAAGAGCCTCCAAACTATATCAACATATACCTTGAAGCTTTGTGACATCAGTGTGAAGGTGAGTACAAGAGAAAACCATGGGGAAAATGTGCTGGGAAAAAAATGGTTCCGTAAAGAAAAGAAAAATGTCAAAGGTTTATAGATAGCTCAGACTTCTCACAACCATAATAATTAACATATAATTTAATAAGATAGTTAAAAGATACCAGACATAATAAAGGAAGGAAACAAGTATGTATTTATTTGAAAAATCCTACCCAAGAGAACAGGTAATATGATATGGGTTGTACATATGTTATCATAAATACAGATTTCCATGTTCATCTTGTTGTGAAAGTAGACTTGCATATCATTTACACTAGAGAAAAATTCAGGGAGGAAATACAGTGAAGAAGGATGTGCTTCAATCTGATTCAATTCAGACTCCATCAGTTCCTTCTATGGTGATGGTGATGTCTTTTGACTCAAGCATAAATTGGATTTAAGTGAGGCAGAATTGTGCAGTCGTTGGCCTTACTCTTTTATTCCAGAGGCATTGAAGTCCAGTGGTGATGGTTTGGGATGCTGTGAATGACCTTGGCTTCTTTGATGTCTAACAGAGCTTTAAGTGATCCACAGCACCTATTTCAGTCCTTCTCATGGCCACTGGAACAAATTATTCTTATCTGCTCCTTCAGATGGGGGAGGTCTTCACATGCTTGGGGGTAGACAGCTCCCTAACTCATCCATGGGTTTGAGACTATTGATTACTCTCAGCCTGGCTTAGTCTGTTTGCTGAGATGGTTTACTGGGATATGGCAGCTGAGCATGCTACATTCTTAGAGTCACAGGTGAAAGCTGGGTAACAGGTAGACCCCTAGGGAGGAAAGCAGCCCTGAAAAGGATTCTGCACATCCTCACACCAGAGGTACTAATCTTCCTTGAATATCTCAACTGGCACAAGTAGATGTACAAGTAGATGCTTGTTGATTTGACTTGACTATCACCATGAAAGCCATTCCAAAACGCTACCTTCATTCAGTCAGATCACTGACTAGTCAGAAAAAAAAAAAGATAAAAATTAGCACCATATTTGAAGAAATGAAAAAACATCTAGAGGATATGACCTATATATCACATAAAATGGCACCAATTGGACCTATTTTAAATAAATCACTAACTTAGAAAAATGGGAAAAAAGTAAAAGTAAAGGCACTGAATCTGATTATCAAGATTTCTTAGAAATTTTTAACTGAGATAATACAACTGTCACAATGAGAAGGCCTAGAGACTTCAGAATCCATCACAGTCAGCAAACACTTAACATCCTTGCCTATTGGAGAGATACAATAGACAAGGATGTTTTAGTGTTCTACTACTTCTTTTTCCATTTTTATGCAAAGATATTTTATTTTCTCAATTACATGTCATAACAATTTTCAACATATGTTTTCCAAAATTATAAGATCCAGATTGCCTCCCTTCCTTCTCTCTCCTCTTCTGAAAATGGTAAGCAATTTGATCTGAGTTATGTATTATCATGTAAAATATACTTCCACATTGGTCATTGTTGTAAGAGAATACTCATATAAAGCTGTAAATAAACTGATATGAAATATAGTATGCTTTCATCTGCATCTGACTCCAACAGTTCTTTCTCTGGAAGTGGATAGCATTCTTTATCATTAGGATTTCAGAGTTGTCCCAGAGCATTGTATTGCTGAGAGGAGCTAAATCTTTCACAGTGTAAAAGTGAAATTTGGGAGATGCCATTCTATAAGTATATATATATATATTTTCTGGACACGGGGAAATTATCAAACTACATTTCCTGTGGTCCAACGGGTTTCCGGTTCTGGTTCTTTGGGCGTGGGGAGGCCTACGTCTCGACGCAGAGAAGAGTTTATAATCTCCTGGGTTAGGAGGGAGTGGTCTCTTGGCTAGCAGACTCAGGAGGAGACGGGAGGTAACAATAATGGCTCGGGTGGCAGTTTTGAATTCTTACAAGCGCGTGGTCTAATGACTTTATCTATCAGCATGGCTTTAATTAAAATACTAATTTATATTATTATAGCAGCTTTTATCATTTTTTATATTTATAATTATGGCAACCTTACGAAGTTTGGAAATCGAATTCTCAATTTTCCAGATAGCCTTTCAGAAACGATAGCCATGCCTGCTTTTTGGCCGTCTGGCTCAGCTCTTTTGAGCACTTTTTTTAAAAGGGAAAGTGACTTTCCTTGCCATGCTTTTGCTAAAAGCAAGAGCACGTTTTTGCCTCCGGTGGGACTCAGCCAGCCAGTCCAGCCCAAACCACCTTGGGAGGGAGGTCAGGCCAGCCAATTTGGGCTTTTGGCTTTAAACTAAAATGCCGGAGCCCAGCCAGTGTGTCTCTGCCGTTGATCTCCATTCCTGCCCTGCCGCAAGCCTGCAAGCGTCCCAGTGCCTGTGATCTCCGATCCTGACTCTCTGGTGCTGCTGGAGTCCAGACCCCCGAGCCCCAACAGCTCACCCAGTCCTGATTTGCCGAGATCTCAATCTCCAGAGACTGCTTCAGCTCTGCCGCTAACAATTTGGGTAGTATATTCCCCTTTCTCCCTATTTCTAGCCTTCCACGTGTTTCTCCTAAAGACCTAATTTAGCCACCCACACAAGCTCTACACGTGGGATTTTCTACTACGACCTGACCCCACGTGGACCTAGCGTTTACCCTTAATGGGGCCGAATGGCCTAATCAGACTTGCTTGTGATTAAAAACTGAACTCAGGGGAAGAATTTCACCCCATACCTGCTCAGAACTTTGAGCAAAGACTGATTATAAAAAAAAAAAAAAAACTTTCAGAACTGAATGGCTTTTAAAGAGACTGTATCTTACTGTATTTTGCTAATTAGTTTTGTAAATTAATCTTGCTTATTTCGTTGATTTTCCTGTTGCACTGAATCATTTTACGCTAATGAAGTTTCTGCTTATGATGTTATTATATTTCCTAATTTACTTAAGGCTTACTGTATCAGAAGCAATGCGGTTATATGTACCACCTATGAATATCTTATAGAAGCACATGTCTTTTAAAATTTACTCTGTCTTGGTAATTGCAAAGAACCTTGAAAGTTTCCATGCTTTGAATATTACCTTGTAATTTTACAAGAGGTATTTTTTAACTTTTACTTTAAATCCTTAAGAATAGTTGTCTTAAAGGATAAAGCTTTTATATATTTTATTATAAGAGAGATTATTGCCTTAAATGGGTAGAAGCATTTCCTACCCAGGATTTTTAAAACAGGAAGCCAAGGAGCTCCTGTATATTCTTATATGAGGATAATTTAGACCAGAAAGTTTCTTTTTTAAATATCACATTTTGCTATGGAAGCAATAACAGCATTTGCCAAGGGTTACAGGTTGTAACAAGTATATGATTTTGAACATCATTATTTATTGTTTTAAAATGTGCTATTGGAAATAATGGTACTCTATTTGAATGTGCATTGTGAATCTGCTATTTGTAAAACCCACTTTCTCTCACAGAGAATCTCATTTTTGGGTAACATAACCCTTCTAGTTCTGAGCTATATATATATATATATTTTTTTTTTTTATTTTTAAAACATTTTTCTAATGAGCAATTGATTTTTCCTTTTTCTCATATTGTACTGGAAGTACATATATAATCATTATTTATCCTATTTCTGATTCTACAGCAAATACCTGAGCCTATAGGACTGTGATTAAATGCCTTTCTGTCTGATTCCAGAAGGGAATATGAAAGCCATTAATAGTGCTAAAGAAAGCACATGGTCAGAGACTTGACTGACTAAGATCTGCATAATTGTAGCAGTTCTATGCCAATACTTTAGGGCTTGGAAATTGGGGTTTGAGTCCTGGAGTCCCAGTCTTTTCTAAAACTTTAGAGGATGTGGGTCCCCTCGACTTAGATTCCTAGAAAGCACCTAAGATTGGTTATTTATTTGGCTCAGTTCCCTAAAAAAGCTGATGATAAGTCAGATCAGAGAGAGACATTTTCCTTAAGTCCTGGCCCTGAATGGGTAATTGCAATCTGCTGAATTCACTTTAATTAGGCCTTCATTCAAAGGTCTAAGTTTATTTTCCCCAGATTTTTTGCACATTTTACATTTCATTCACAAGTTAATTTTTTCTTCTTTTTTCTTGAATTTTATTCTTTGTATTTTGCCATCCTTAGCTGACCTGAGGTACCCTTTTTTAGAAAAAAAAAAGGTGTGTTTAAGATTTACCTCACGGGGAAATCTGTTAAGTTTTTTAAAATTAGATAATGTAAAAATATATGTATATTTAACTCTTTTAGGAGTAATTTCACAGGGAATTGTATAAATCTTAGAAGAAAATGTATGTTTTGTAATCTATAATGTAAAGTTTAAATTCTTTTGAGAATAATTTTAGGATAAGGATCCGAACATCTCTCCAGAATCCAGACGACGAACTTGTTTGGTGAAGACACATGAAGATGTCTGAAAAGCCTTCACTGTACCATGAAGACCAAATTTTGAACTTTGGGGTGCAGTTGATTGAAAACTATGGGGAGTTGAAATTGAATTGTATATATTGTTTTAATTGTACACTGTTATACTAATAGGGGACTGCCCCCAAATTGGGTTTTTTTTTGTCAATGCGGCTAATTTTAACCATTTGTTCATCTATTTCTTTTATCCCCCAAATTCCTAAATTTTAGAAGTTGTCTATTTTTACAGGTCCAGCGAAGAAAAAGGACTAACCTTTTTTTTGCCAGACCTCACGGGGAATTGTAAAAGTGAAATTTGGGAGATGTCATCTAAAAGTATATATATTTTCTATGGACACGTGGAAATTGTCAAACTAAATTTCCAGTTCTTTGGGCGTGGGGACGCCTACGTCTCCACGCAGAGAAGAGTTTATAATCCTTATACACAGTTGATCATTGTACTACATCATTATTAATGTGTAGTGTTCTCCTGGTTCTGCTTATTTTGTTCTGCATCAATTCATGTAGATCTTTCCAGCTTTTTTCTGAGATCATCCTGATCATCATTTCTTATAGCATAATAACATTCCATCACCAACATGTACTACTATTTGTTCAGTCATTCCCCAACATCTCCTCAGTTTCCAGTTCTTTGCCATCACAAAAAGAACTGCTATAAATATTTTTGTACAAGTAGGTCTTTTCTCCTTTTTTATGATATCTTTGGTATACAGACCATGTAGTAGTCAAAGGGTATATACAGTTTTCTATCTACTTTTTTCAAATTAGTCTGAACTGCTCTTGATGTTTTCAGAAAATAACTGGAAAGGAAGATTAATAAAATCATCTTATTCATGAGAATAAAGAAGAAGAAAGGAAGCATAGGGGCCACTTCTGTCTCCTGCAGAGCTGTTTGCCAGATCTTCAGGCTCTAGAGAGAAGAGCAGAGAAGAAAAAGGTGGACTTGTACCTGACTCCATGCCTTCCAGTAGCACCTTACATTTTGTACTTTGTATATCTATTCCTGGATCTCTAGCTTCTACTGGAAAGAAGAGAAATGCCTTTTACTTAATAATTTGCATACTCCCACCTGATCATTCCCTACACACCCCAATGATTTTGAACCCCTGGAGCTAATCATCTAAAACGCATTCCCTATACCTCCTATCTGATTCCTTATTCCATTCTCCTTCAACCCACCCACTCCAAAGTCCCAAACAAAATACTACCCACTCCTTCCTCTGAGTGCTCTGGAATATCTGCTTGATAAGCAACAAACTTGCTTTCATCTTATGTCTTTTCTTCTCCTGCCATCTTTTAGCTATCACTGAGGCCTGTCTTCCTGCTGATGACACTGTGTCCCTGATTGACCTTTCCAGCCTTGGCTTCACTTTCACTCATTCATTACAGCTCACCAACTGAAGTGAAGAAGTTGGAATACTCTTTCCTCCCCATTGACATTTTCAGGTTCACCTCTTATCACCATCAAGCAGAAACATCTCTTCCTTTGAGGTTCATATAATCCACATTTCCTACCCAATCAAAATCATTATACCGGTTGTCCATAGATTTCCATGACACTCTGCTTCCTTCCTCAACAAGTTTAATAGCAGGCTCACAATTTTTCTCTCCTCTGGAACTCCTGCCCTCATAGTAGAGGATTTCAATATACATTTTGATACTCTCTCAAAAACCTTAAATTCCCATTTCCTTAACCTTTTCACTTTTCATGATTTCTTCATCTGCTCCACTTCAGCCACACACAGAAAAATGATCATATTCTTGATCTGGACAGCCATCATGGTGCACCATCTCCATGTTCAAGAATTCTGAAATCTCCTTATATTATCACAATTTATTGACTTTCCATTCCTACCTCTGTCTTCCCATGTCAAACTCTACTCTTTGAGCCATCACCTCCAACTCCTTGACCCCTTAGTTCTCTTCCAGTCCATCCCTCCTTATACAAATCACTCTCTCCCTTTCCCCATTGTTACCTCTTAGTGAACCAGTTCAGCTCTACATGCTCCTCTTCTCTTAAGTCCTAGTCCCCTTATCATATTTGACAACTGCGCCCTGCCAAGCCTCAACCTTGAATCACTCCCACAATCTGCTGCCTTCACTCCTGTAGTATTGCTTCAACCTGCAGTTGGTCTACCTGCCTCAAATCTCCACCTTTCCAATACATCCTCTGAAAACTATCATCCAAAGCCCTTACTAACCTACAGTACTTCTTTACCTTTCTAGTCTTCTTATGCCCTACATGCCTCACATACTCTTTAATCTAGTAATTCTTCTTCAGTTCCATGAATGATTCTGCATCTCTCCCCACCAGGCATTTTCTCTGGCTGTCATGTATACCTGGAATACTTTGTTTCCTCCTTTCGTCCTCCTGGTTTCCCTGGCTTCCTTGAAGCCCTGGCAAAATCACATAATCTACAGGAAGCCTTTTTTACTCTTTAAAAAAAATTGAAATGTATTTATTTGTTACATTAAAATACCCAATTAGGGGGCAGCTGAGTAGCTCAGTGGATGGAGAGCCAGGCCTGGAGACAGGAGGTGCTAGGTTCAAATCTGGCCTCAGACACTTCCCAGCTGTGTGACCCTGGGCAAGTCACTTGACCCCCATTGCCTATCCTTACCACTCTTCTGCCTTGGAGCCAATCCACAGTATTGATTCCAAGATGGAAGGTAAGGGTTTAAAAAGAATACCCAATTAACGCCTTCCCTCCCCCTTTCCCCATTAAAGAAGGCATCATTTGACAAACATGAACACACACAAATAACTATGTCTTAGTTATTTCTGTTTATTGGTTCTTTCTCTGGAGATGAACATACACAAGTAATTCTTCAAATAATATTTCTGCTGCTATATATAATGTTCTCTTGTTTCTACTCATTTCATACTTCATAATTTCATGTAGGTATTTCCATGTTTTTTTCCAAATTTCCAAATTAGTCTGCTTGTCTTTTCTTATGATGCAGTAATAGTCCTTTACAATCACATGCCACAACTTATTCAGCCATTCCCCAATTGATGGGTATCCATCCAATTTCCAGTTCTTTGCCATCACAGAGAGAGCTGCTATAACTATTTTAGAATATATATAGGTTGGTGATGGCAAACCTTTTGGAGATGGAATGCCATGCCCCTCCCCCATACCAAGTGCTGGGCACATCACACACACACACACACACACACACACACACACACACACACACACACACACGAAAGCATTCCCATTGGGCTGATAGGAGGAGGGGCAGGTGAACTGAGGAATGTCCTCAGCAAATGTAGAGACGGGGGTGCGGGGGGAGTGGTCCAAGCACTCTGCATCCCTCCAGTTCAGTCGCCTGTGACCCGCCCACCTTACGCCCTGTGCACTCCCATTGGGTTGCTAGGCAGAGAGGCAGGTAATTTGAAAAAATGTCTTCAGGCATTGTGGAGAGGGGGAGAGGAACAGCTCTGCCCAAATCCCTCTGCCTTTCTAGTAACAACTCTGGGTGTGGGGAGGATGGTTGCATGCTCACAGATAGCACTCTTCATGCCATTTTTGGCACCTGTACCATAGGTTCACCATCACTGGTGTAAGTTCTTTTCTTTTCTTTTTTCCCTGATCACCTTAGGAAATAAACTGAATTGCTGGGTCAAAAGACATACATAGATTTGTAAATTTTTGAGCATAATTTAGGATTACTCTCTAAAATGATTGGATCAGTTCACAGGTCCACCAACAATATATCAATCTCTTCATTTTAGTGCCTTTTATCTGTTGATTATTTCCTATTTATTCTGTGCATAGCTTATTTGTATATATTGGTTTGCATATTATAACCCCCATTAAATTGTTGACTCCTAAAAGGCAGAGTGTCTTTTGCTTTTCTTTGAATCCCAAGCACTTAGCATAGTACTTGACTTATACTATGTGCTTAATAAATACTTACCACAACTATTTACATTCATTGGCAACTGTGCTCTAAGTGAGTGGTTTTGTGATAAATTAATTACTGCACACAAGGAAAAAAGAAACAAGTCACACACATAAACTTATGACTTCTAGAATGAGATTTATTAAAGTATATAATCTGTAGTTAATAGAATAGACAGACAGGTGGAGATGAAATGAAATGCTCCTCAGGTCAGTGTCTTAGGTTGGTTTCCCACAAGCAATCCTGAGGTCAGAAATATCAGATTGGTCAATGAGGGAAAAGTAGAGATGTTGGTTACCCCCAGGGATCTTGGGAAGGGTTGTAACTTAGGAGATATATTTACAATAGCTGTCTGGGCAGTCCAGAGATGGACTATCTCAAATAGCTATCAGGGATAGATAATGAGAGTGCTAATTTCCATGTTAGTCACCAGATGTTAGCATCAAAAGGCTGAGTTGTGAGGAAGGAAGAAGCTTAAAACTCCCAGGTGTGAATACCATAGAAAACACTAATATCAAAGGTAGGAACTCATTCTCCAGTATAGCTCACAAGCTTTCCCTCTGAATATAAAAGTACTTCCTGGGTTTTTTGTCTCCAGAAAGGGAAATTAGAGAGCTCATCTTTCTAATCTCTATTTAGAATGTAGAAATTACTGGAACTACCTATAGAGTCCTGCCAAAAACTACTTCACTGAGGCTAAGCTAAACATTATCACAAATCTAAAAACAGGGAGGGAGAGGTCTTCCCAAACATTTAGGAATATAAAGCAATGTAATAAAATTGGAATAATTGCACAAATAAGCAAAAAATGGTTCTAAGTATTCTAAGGGGTATTTTTTTTAAAACCCTTACAAGAGTGGTAAGAGTAGGCAATGGGGGTCAAGTGACTTGCCCAGGGTCACACAGCTGGGAAGTGTCTGAGGCCAGATTTGAACATAGGATCTCCTGACTCTAGGTCTGGCTCTCAATCCACTGAGCTACCCAGCTGCCCCCTCTAAGGGGTATTTTGTAGTAGTTGCAATACAGGGTATCGCCTTTTAAAAAAACAACAACAAACTTTACTTTCCATCTTAGAATCAATACTGTGTATTGGTTCTAAGGCAGAAGAACAGTAAGAGGTTAAGTGACTTTCCTAGGGACTTGCCTAGACAGTTAGGAAATATCTGAATCCAGATTTGAACCTAGGATCTCCCATCTTTAGGCCTGGCTCTCAATCTACTAAGCTACCCAGCTGCCCCCTTGCCTTTGTGTTAAGGAGCCATAGTTTTCCTTTGGGGTTCTACATATGAATGTGGACCTAGGTTAGAGGGGGAAGGAGAAGTGTTCTCAAGGATTCTAAAGTTTAAAAAAAGTCTTAATTTACTAATATAATTAAGTATACATTTATAGATTAAGTAATATCAATGTCTTTACATTCATGGAGGACAATTGGCACTTGCAATTATAAAAATATGAACAGTAGACCATTGAATAATAATAGAAAGGAATATATCTTTTTCTAAGCTGTCCCTTGGTACCTTCACAAAAACTGACCATGAATTAGTATTGTGGGAAAATGAATACTGATTCTCATACAAAGAATTGCAGGTCAGACCTGTTCATCTGAAGGCATGAAAGAATTTTTTAAAGGATGTTACAGATAGTGTGGCCAGGGCAGTAGAAATAGCCCATGGTGGTGAAATAGCACTACAGAGAAAGAATTGCAGCTGCCCCCAGGGGATTCAGGTTGCTAGTTTATTGGGGTGGGGTGTGGAATTCTCTTCCCCCTATTCTTGGGGATTCTCCACTCTCCCCTCAGATTATTCATCCCCTGTGTGTTCCAGTGGACTTTCCAGGCTGAAGTGGAGAAGGGACTAGAAAGGGGTGCAAAGATGCCCAGTGTGTCTGTGGGATATTCCCTTCTGTTCTTTTCACCTGTCTGGTCCTTCAAGGTTGTTTCAGTGTTTCGGTATCCTTTATCAGCTTTGCAAACTTTTATCAAAGGGGAGAAAGTCATTACATAGCTCAGGTGCCCACTCTCTCTTCAGGCGTAGAATGTCAGATAAACCCTTATCAAGTGGGAGATGGGTACAGGATTGAAATCTACATTCTGTTTGGCAAACTCTGCTAACTGGTTTAAAAGCATAAGATATTAAAGCATCATTTAAAAAGGGATTTCAAAGCATTTCAAAGATTTTATTTTATTATTTTAATTTTTATTTATGTATTTTTCCATGGTTACATGATTCATGTTCTTTCCCTTCCTTTCCCTCCCCCCGCCCAGAGCTGACAAGCAATTCCACTGGGTTATACATGTATTATCAATCAATATCTATTTCCATATGACTCATTTTTGTAGTAATATTTTAAAAACCAAAACCCCACATCCAATACCCATGTAAACAAGTGAAGGATCAAATGTTTTCCTTCTGTGTTTCTACTCCCACAGTTCTTTTTTTCGATGTGGATAGCATTCTTTCTCATAAGTCCCTCAGCATTGTCCTGGATCATTGCATTGCTATCAGTAGCAAAGTCGATTACATATGATTGTCCTACAATGTTTCAGTTACTGTGTATAATGTTCTGATTCTACTCATTTTACTCCATATCAGTTTGTGGAGGTCTTTCCAGCTTGTATGGAAATCAAGCAGTCTATCATTCCTTATTGCACAATAGTATTCCATCACTATCATATACCACAATTTGTTCATCGAGTCCCCAAATGAGGGACACTCCCTCATTTTCTAATTTTTCGCCATCACAAAAAAGCTCGACTGAATATTTTTGAATAAACATTTTCATTATTATCTCTTTGGCGTACAAACCTAGTAGTGGTACTGTGGGATCAAAGGGCATGCAGTCTTTTAAAGCCATTTGGGGTATAATTCCAAATTGCCTTCCAGAATGTTTGGATCAATTCACAACTCTACCAGCAGTGTATTAGTGTCCCAATTTTGCCACATCCCCTCCAACATATTGGCCAATCTGCTAGGTGTGAGGTGGTACCTCAGAGTTGTTTTGATTTGTATTTCTCTAATTAGGAGGGATTTAGAACACTTGTTCATGTAACTATTGATAGTTTTGATTTCTTCTGAAAACTGCCTATTCATGACCCTTGACCATTTGTCAATTGGAGAATGGCTTGATTTATTCCATATTTGATTTAGTTCTTTATATATTTGGGAAATTAAACCTTTGTCAGAGAATTTTTTGTAGAATGCCCCTCCCCCCCACCTTGTTGCTTCTCTTCTAATTTTGGTTTCATTGGTTTTGTTTGCACAAAATCTTTTTTTTTTTTACCATTTAATAATATTTATTTTTTAGAAAAGTTAACATGGTTACATGATTCATGCTCTTTCTTTCCCCTTCACCTCCCCCCCCCCATAGCCGATGCGCATTTCCACTGGTTTTAACATTTGTCATTGATCAAGACATATTTCCAAATTGTTGGTAGTTGCATTGAGTCTACATCCCCAATCATGTCTGCCTCAAACTATGTGTTCAAGCAGTTGCTTTTCTTCTGTGTTTCCACTCCTGCAGTTCTTCCTCTGAATGTGGTTAGCGTTCTTTTCCATAAGTCCCTCAGAATTGTCCTGTGTCATTGCATTGCTGCTAGTACAGAATTCCATTACATTGAATTTTACCACCGTGTGTCAGTCTCTGTTTACAATGTTCTTCTGGCTCTGCTCCTTTTGCTCTACATCAATTCCTGGAGGTCTTTCTAGTTCACATGGAATTCCTCCAGTTTATTATTCCTTTGAGTGCAATAGTATTCCATCACCAGCATATACCACAATTTGTTCAGCCATTCCCCAATTGAAGGGCAGGCCCTCATTTTCCAGTTTTTTGCCACCACAAAAAGCGCAGCTATAAATATTTTCATACAAGTCTGTTTATTTATGATCTCTTTGGGGTACAGACCCAACAATGGTATGGCTGGATCAAAGGGCAGGAATTCTTTTATAGCCCTTTGAGCATAGTTCCAAATTGCCATCCAAAATGGTTGGATCAGTTCACAACTCCACCAGCAATGCATTAATGTCCCAATTTTGCCACATTCCCTCCAACATTCATTACTCTCCCCTTCTATCATTTTAGCCAATCTGCTAGGTATGAGGTGATAAATCATGTTTTGATTTACATTTCTCTAATTATTAGGGATTTAGAACACTTCCTCATGTGCTTATGCACAAAATCTTTTTTAATTTAACATAATCAAAATTATTCATTTTATATTTTGTAAGGTTCTCATTCTCTGATTTGGTCTTAAATTCCTTCCTTTCCCATAGATCTGACAGATATACTATCCTATGTTCACCCAATTTAAATATGATTTCACTCTTTATATTTTTCATTTACCCATTTTGGAATTATCTTGGCATAGGGTGTAAGATATTGATTTAAATCTAAATTTTCTCATACTATTTTCCAATTTTCCCAGCAGTTTTGTCAAATAGTGAGTTCTTGTTCCAAAAGATGGGATCTTTGGGTTAATTGAACACTAGTTTATTGAGGTCATTTACCCCCAATCTATTCCACTGATCGTCCCTTCTGTCTCTTAGCTAGTACCATATTGTTTTGATAATTACTGCTTTGTAGTACAGTTTAAGTTCTGGTACTGGTAGGCCTCCATCCTTCACTTTTTTTTTTCATTAGTTCCCTTGATATTCTTGATCTTTTGTTCTTCCAGGTGAACTTTGTAATAATTTTTTCTAATTCTATAAAAAAGTTTTTTGGTAGTTTGAAAGGTATGGCATTAAATAATTAAGTTAGTTTAAGTAGGATTGTCATTTTTATTACATTAGCTCGTCCTACCCATAAGCAATTAATGTTTTTTAAATAGTTTTATTTGTGATGTTTCAAAGATTTTAAAGCACTATTTCTCATTCTTTCTCTGACCAACCTCATCATTAGGGCATTAAAACCTCACAAACAGATACAGAAAAGCAGAAATATTAAATGCGCCCTTTTCTAATCATAATTCAATAAAAATTACATTTGGCAAAGGGCCTTGGAAGCTTAGACAGAGGATGACCCTTTCAAACTGTGGCAAATTTATAACTTATTAGAAGCAGAGCAAATGAGATTTAAGGGTGAATCCCTATGTAATTGAGTTTGTCATCCTCTAAAGAGTTAATTCCTTCTGATTCAGGTGATTAATTTCTTATCTTTTTAAAGGAATTGAAGCTTAAATGAGTTACCTCATTTAAATAAAAGCCAATTGTGAGATAAAGACTTCAGAAGACTGCTTGGCTCCAAGAGAGCCTTGATATTATTTTCCATCTTTCTCTACACTTCTTTATGAAGATGGAGTCTGCAGTGGGACTAAAAACCTGGACTTCTAATTGGAAAATGAGGGAATGCCCTTCGATTAGGGAATGGCTAAACAAATTGTGGTATCTGTTGGTTATGGAATACTGTTGTGCTCAAAGGAATAATGAACTGGAGGAATTCCATGTGAACTGGAATGACCTCCAGGAATTGATGCAGAGTAAAAGGAGCAGAACCAGGAGAATGTTGTATACAGAGACTGATACACTGTGGTACAATCGAACATAACGGACTTTTCTACTACCAACAATGCAAGGATCCAGAGCAAGGCTCAGGAACTTATGAGAAAGAAAACTAGTCACATTCAGAGGAAGAACTGTGGAGGTAGAAACACAGAAGAAAAACAACTACTTGAACACATGTGTTGATGGGGATATTATTGGGGATGTAGATACTAAAAGATGGCTCTAGTCCAACTATCAATAATATGGAATTAGGTCTTCATCAGTGATACATGTAACAACACAGTGGAATTGTGCATTGACTATGGGGGTAGGAGGGATTGGGGGAGAGAGAAAGAACATGAAACATATAACTATGGGAAAATATTCAAAATAAAAAAATAAAAATCTGGGCTTCTGGTGAAAGTTGGACAGAGACAAATATGAGAAACTGGCACAGAAACAACTTAATGTAGAAAGAGGGGGGTGGTGGGAAAACAATGCAGCCTGTCAAGACAGAGCTCTTGGAACTTAGAGATTACAAAGCTGACTTGGAGGTCAAGCAGGGAAAGACCTTTCTTCTCACCAAGACCACCTCACAGCCCAAAATGGGAGTGTATTACCGCAATGTCTGTGACTGTGTAGTAAAAGTCTCCATCAACTTCTTGGATCAATCATTAATGGCAAAAATCATCAGCAGAATCTAGGCATGGCTAAGCCTGTGGAGCATTCCACCGTGGATCAGGTGAAGGAACACTTTGAAGTGAACAAGAAGTTAGAAGAAAAGCAAAAGGACCACAACTGTGAGGAGAGGATGAAGGAATTCAGAGAGGAGGAAAAGAAGGCCAAAGCCTATGAGGAGAAATTGAAGAAGAGATGAATGACAGAGGAGGACTTGAAATTTCAAAAAGATGATGAGATGGTAGCTGTTATGGGCTTCTCTGGCTTTGACTCCACCAAAAAAAAAAAAAAAGGTACTGATTACCTCTGAATTCATCTTATTGTCAAGCCTGACTCTGTGGGATCACTATTATCCATGGCATTTGGGGAAATTCTTCAAAGATCTGACGTGAAGAGAAGAAAGGAGTTTCCCTTTCAGAGTGGGGCCAGCATCTGGATAAGTTAGGTTCCAGCCCTGGAACTTTCATATTTGATGGAGCTACAGTTCATCTGTCCTAACTTCCTAATAAAAAAAAGAAACCTCCCACTTGTCAGCTGCTCCCCAAAGTTCTTCCTGCATCCATCCTCTCTTCCCGTCTTTCTCCCTCAATGATTATTATAAAGTTCCCCAAATTTCTGCTTTTGTTCTCTTGCCTTCTTTACTCTACCTCACCTTATACCTCCAGTGTTCTGACTATTTACTCCTAATGTTCTGTGTGTACACATATAGTGTTTCTGCCAGGTACTTGTATGTATGTGTGAGTGCATGAAGAATGCCTGTAGAGTGCTGGAACCAGAGACTTAAGGCCATAGCTAAGTAAATAAAGATAAAGAGATAAAGAGGTCAGTCTCAGAAACAAGGGAAACATTGGCAGTGATTAGAGTTTGGTCTTAGCTCCAGGGATCTATTTACTTCGGAACCTAGGCCAGGACTGCACAAAGAAAGGCTTGGTTGGTCTGAGACAATTTCTCAACCAGACCTATAAAAGAAACAGGACCAATATCCAGGTAACCTTATCACAGACAAAAGAAGGACTATGAATCTGGATGATAGCAGTTGTAAGACTTAAATCTATTAGGACAGCCTTCCTCTCTGGGACTGTGGCAGGAAACAGAACCTGTGCTTAACCAAGGTGCAGGACCTGTATCTGACACAATGGCACAATTGATAAACTGTGGTTCAATACATGAGTTAACAGAAGAAAACTCCTGACACAATAAAGAAACACTATGAATTAGGAGAATCTCAAGATAAAACCTCAGGAGAAAATAACTGTACTATCAGTAGAAACTTGGGGGTGGGGGTGGGGGAAGGAATGAATTATCCAGAAGAACTCAATGGATTCAGAGAAATTTGGAAATATTGAAAGGCTGACATGAACTGAAGGAAAGAAAAATGAGCAAAATGAGGACAATTCTATAACTTCAAAAGACTGATGATGAAACATTCCCCAACATCTTTTGACAAAGAGGTGAAAAAAGAAGTATAGACTATAACTTCTCATATATGAGCAATGTGGCATGAATCAACATATATGCGCATATATATACATACACAAATATATATACACACACATGCATGCATATGTATGTTATTACAAGGTAGGATGCACAGAAGAAAAAGGATATAGAAACTGAGCTTTTGGTTATGATTTCAGTAAATTATGCATATATGTGATATAGATGTATAGATACTTCTTAAAAATAAACTGTATTTAACAGTTCAGTTTCTTATAAGAAAAAAAAACAATTGTTAGAGTTGGTACACACTTTTTTTTTTAAGTTTTTTTTTTTTAAACCCTTGTACTTCGGTGTATTGTCTCATAGGTGGAAGAGTGGTAAGGGTGGGCAATGGGGGTCAAGTGACTTGCCCAGGGTCACACAGCTGAGAAGTGGCTGAGGCTGGGTTTGAACCTAGGACCTCCTGTCTCTAGGCCTGACTCTCACTCCACTGAGCTACCCAGCTGCTCCCTGGTACACACTTTTAAGGATTTGTATACAAGGGAGAGAGAAGTGGGGAAAGAAAAGACCAGAGGTTGGAGCAAAGAAGACAGCCAAAGCATATCTCTGAGGAGCAAGGGTGGTCCTGACCTATGGCAGCAAAGAAAATCTGGAATAGAGCAGTTGGCACTAAGGGCATACCAGAGTGGAGGTGCCAAACTGAGATACAATCCCAGGAAAAGGCCAGCTCTTTCTCCAATTCCCTTTCCCATTGTCCATCTGTTCACATCTATTCACAATAGAACGGAATCTACCATTTTGCCAACCAAATGTTTCCAGTAAACAAGACTTTCACCTCAATCACAAGGAGCCCTGGGGCTAAGTAGATCGGTTTTTGTTTGTTTGTTTAAACCCTTATCTTCTATCTGGGAATCAATTCTATGTATTAGTTCCCAGAGGGAAGAATGGTAAGGATTGAGCAGTGACTTACCCAGGGTCACGCTATTGGGAAGTATCTGAGGCCACATTTGATCACAGGATCTCCCATCTCTGGACCTGGCTGTCAATCCACTGAGCCACCCAGCTGCCCCCTCTAATTAGGTATTGATATAAAGATACTGTTAGGAAGAAAGCCCAATCTCTGCCCTAAATGTTAGAAATTTTCCTAACTGCAGCCTCAGAGCACTTGGGATTGAACTCAGAATTTACCTTCAAAAATAAACTTCCTAAAGCTGAAGAGGACAAAACCAAGGACACATTGGGAACCATTCACCCTATTCCCTACCCCAAAACCATTGGTTTAAAACCAGCTATTCATTATAACTGGGTGGTAAAATTTGGGAATCTTTTGTGAAGTAAATTTTTTCTTCTCTTTATTTGAAATTTTAAATGTTGTACTAAAATTTAAAATCAATTTTATTTTGTCTTTGTAGGAAACAAAAGCAAGAGCCTAAGGCAAAATCAGTCAGCTTGAACAACAGCATCTCCAGGGCACTCAGATCTAGAGAAACATCCATCACAGCAAGCCCAGCAAACCCTAGTGGCTATTTCTGAGTACTCAGGGCCTAGTCACCAGTTCTAGTCCCAAAAAGCTCTTGGAGTGCACAGCAAAATTTGGAGAGCAAACCTCCAGGGCCAGCAGCAGGAAAGGAAGCACACGCACTATTCAGCAAGCCACTCTGTATACAGAGTTTGTTGTGAAGGAGACCAACCTGAAAAAGAGTTCTTTTGGGCCCCTGAATAGAAGTAGTACCAATACCATGATTTCGAGCAAGCAGCAGAGGCTGGAGGAGATAGAGAAGCAGGACATGTACCTACGGGAGAGAATGAAATACCGCTTCCACATCATTCCTGATGGCAACTGCCTTTACCGAGCTGTCAGCAAGGCAGTCTATGGACACCAGAACCTGTACCAGGAACTTCGGGAAAAGACGGTCAGCTACATGGCTAGGAACCTGGACTTCTTCAGATTCCTTATCGAAGGTGATGTGAAGGAATTTCTCTTCAGAGCAGCACAGGATAGCACATGGGGTGGCTACCCAGAAATGCTGGCCCTGGGGCACATCCTCAATGTTAACATTCACTTAACTCTAGGAGGCAGCCTGGGGAATCCCACTGTATCCACAACCATTCACTCTTTGGGTCCAGAGGACTCCCACAGGAAAGGTATTTGGCTAAGTTGGCTCAGTTATGGGCATTATGACACTATCCTGGATTACTCCCTTCCTAAACTAGAGAACGACAGCTTTTTTTGTGGGGTGGACAACCTTTTCTTTGTTTTTCTGTTTTTTGTTTTACTTTTTTTCATTGTTGTTTTCAGTTCCAAATCCTCTCCCTCCTCCAAGCCCCTCCCCCAGCCATTGAGAAGGCAAGAAGCAGGATACCCATTTTACATATAAAGTCAGAGCAAAACAGATTTCCTCATTAGCCTTGTTCTGGAAGGGAGGAAAAGGTCAAAAAAGTAAGGAAGAGGAGGAAATTGCTTCAATTTGCAATCTGAGTCCATCAGTTCTCTATCTGGAGGTGAATAGCATTTTCTGTCATGAGTCCTTTGGCGTTGTGGTAGATCACTGTAATGATCAGTTACTAAGTCTTTCACAGTTGATAATATTTACAATATTGCTATTTCTATGTAGATTGTTCTGGTTTTGCTCACTGAATTTTCTATCAGTTCATAGAATTCTTCCCAGGTTTTTTCTGGAACCATTCCCTTCGTCATTTTTTATAGCTCAATAGTTCCATAGCTGTTCAGCCATTTCCCCAACAGATAGCCATCCCCTGTTTCCAATCATGTACCACTACAAAGAGAGTTGCTGTAAATATTTTTTGTACATATGGGTTCTTTTCCTTTTCCATTGATTTCCTTGGGTTATAGACCTAGTAGTGATATTGTGGGGCCAAAGGCTAGGTACAGGTCTTTTAGCCATCTGGGCATAGTTCCAAAGAGTTCTCCATAATGGTTGGACTAGTTCATGGCTCCACCAACAGTGTATCAGTGTCCGTATTTTTCTATACCCCCTTCAGTATTTCTTGGAGAATAGAAATTCTTGTAAGCAACCTGAAGCTAGAAGGAAAAAAAAGAAGAAAAGTTATTTCATTCTTGAAGAGTTAGTCATTGTGTCCAATAAGGGGCCAAGAGTTCTATCTTGTGTGCACACATGTACACAGAACTTGGAGTAGAAACACCTCCAAACTTCACAAGAAAACAAATGGATGGGATGGGGTGGGGTAGTAGGGAAGAGGAAGAATGGGTAATTATGAGGGAGGATAATATGTAAGAAGGAATAATCGGAACCTAAATAAACTGAATATTAAATTTATAAAAATCATTTTTGAAAAAGCAGGCAGTGTGAAATGGAGATTCATGTTTTCATAAAGAATACTATTTTGTGTGTTGCTATGTATATTAAAATGTTCATTTTAACTGTTTACATTCAGAATTTTAAGATGTAATTTAATTTTTAAAATTGTGGTCTTTTGCTCTTTTGAGGAAAAAATAAAGAAAACATCTAAACTTAAATGGCAAAAATAAAAGAAACAAACAAAAATTTAATGACCCTTCCTGAAATTTTGACAAAAGGTATAAGAGAATTAATATTTTAAATTTGACTTCCTTCTTTGGAAAGACCAAGCATGAGATCTAAGTCATTTGGTCCATGAAGTAGATGATTCTCAATGGTTTCAGCTCAGTCTTATGACTTGATATATTGACTCTGACCAGGATTAGCACTGGGAATATCAAGGATTACAGCACACATTATATTACAGAACATATGATGATACCTCTGTCACAGTCACTAATACTGAGTCAAAGTCAGAGACATGTGTAGGAAGGTATCTAAGAGGTCATTAGCCTTTTGCCTGAAAACAACCTGTTCTACTGTCAGTGGAGATCATGAGTTACCTTCTAGAATGACCTCCTCAGGATTCCCACCAACCAGATCATCTTCCTCCTGGGCACCTCTTTAGAAGAATAATAAATCCCATACCGTTAAAGGTCTCTTTTGTGATGCCACCACTTCCTTTCACTCCAGTTGTATAAGCACACTCTCTCCTTCACTGAGGAATTTGGGATCACCACCAAATCATTAGAGGGATTCCCTCTCATATAGGCAATAAACATTCAACATAGATGTGTAGTGATAGTTTCAGATTCCTGGTGGCAATATAAGGCAAGGTCCTTCCCATTGAGACTACCCTTTGGTTCCCCAAACCTTAGAAAGAAGCTGTTTCAACCAACCCAAAGGAATTCAGACCTGCCAACACAGAGGGTCCTGAGCTATTTCTCCAGGAAAAATAGAGTTCTCTGAAGAGACAGGGAACCTGAATCCAGGGAGGAATTGGGAAAAGTCAAGAGAAATATCAACTTATTAGGTTAGTTTTAATGGATTCTAGATCCAAGAAACAACTGAATGACGGGGTCCTCCTTCTTCCTTGGCATTTAGAGATATAATGATGAAGCTATGGATTAGCAGTCAATGTCTATACAAGCATTTATTGCTCCCTTTCTCTGTGTCAAATACTATGCTAAGCACCGGAGAATAAAAAATGGTGAAAGGAGATTCCATGCCTTCAAAGAGCTCACAATCTAAAGGTCTGACTTTACTCCTCTACTCAAGAAACTCAAGTGGTTCCCTATTGTCTCCAGGATCAAATTTTAAAATCCTCCCTTAGGCATTGAAAGTCCTTCACAATCTGGCAACTCTCATTTTTCCAACCTTTTTACAAGGTATTCCCAGCCACATACTCTTTGATTGAGAGACACTCTCCTTCTAAATTTCACAAATAAGACACCCTTTATCTTATTGACATTTTCCTTGGCTGTCTCCCATACTTGGGTTGATTTCCTTCCTCGTCTGCCTAATGGCTTCCTTTCAGTCAAAACTAAAATTTTATCTCCTACAGGAAGTCTTTCTCAACCCATCTTAATTCCTGTATCTTCACTCTTTTAATTATTTCCAATATGTCATATATATACATACATATATATGTACATATATATGTAGCTTATGTTTACACATTTGTATGTTTTATTGTCTTCCCCTTAGACTGTGAGCAACTTGGGATCAGTTACTGTCTTGTATCTCTTTTCATATTCCCAGAACTCAGCTACCTAACATATAGTAGCTGCTTAATGATGTTTATTCTTTAACTGAATGACTAATGGAGGAGAAAATATGGGAACAACTATGTATCTAAAAGCTTTATATGGTGTAATTGGGAGGTCATTAGACAGTAGCAACAGAGCTGACCAGAAAATATCCTTTGTAAAAAGTAGCATTTGAGCTGAATCTGGAAGGAAATCAGAGAGGACAGAAGGTGGTATTGAGAAGGGAGAGCATTCCAGGTATGATGACAGCCAGTGAAAAAGCAGAGTGAGGAAATGGAGTGTCTTGTTTGAGGAACAGCAACAAAGCCAGTTATATAGACTACATGAAGAAGAATGAGATATAATAAGATCAGGATTATAGAAAAGAGCCAGGTGTGAAAAGCTTTAAAGTCCAACAGGGGATTTGATATTTGATCCTAGCGGTAATAATAGGGAACCAATGAGGTTTAGGAAGATCATTTTGATGGCTGAATGGAGAATTCAGGCAGAGAGAACAACCAGGAAGTTATTGTATTAATACAGGTGTGAGCTAATAAGGTCTTATACTAGGCTAGTGGCAGTTTCAAAGGAGAGTGGGAGGCATGTACAAGAGAGATTATGATGGAAGAAGTTATTGAAATACTTTGTATATTTGGGGTGAGGCTAGGTTAGGAGTTGAGAATGACACCAAAAGTGTGAGCCTCGGTGTCTAGGAGGATGATGGTACCTTCAGCAATAAGAGGGAATTCGGCAGTAGGAAGGGTTTGGGAGGGAGAAGTAATGTATTCTGCTTTGGAATTTGGATATCTAGGAAACATCAAGTTTAGAGTATCCATTTGGCAGGTGGTGATGCAGAACTAGGGTAAAGAGAGAAGTTAGGCCTGGCTAACAATATATGAAAATCATCTGTAAAGAGATGATAACCCACAAAATCTGATAAGATGATGAAGTGAAAGAGTACATACGCAGAAGAGAAGAGGACCTAGGCTATGTCCTTGGGAGATATCCACATTTAGTCAGTAAGACCTGGAAGAAGATCCATCAAAGGAGACCCAAGAGCACTCATTCATGCAGAAAGCAAACGTCTTGTCCTGAAAAAAGATAAGAGGGCTTATTTGCTGGTTTTAAATAAGTTTAAAGGAAATGTACATTAGTTGGTACTTCAAATTGTTGAGAGAGCTCAGTTGAACAGAAATAGCTGGTTTGTCTTCAGGATAATCACACGAACCCTCTCCCATCACAACAAACCAATATATCCCCCACTCCACATAGATAATGTTACTCTTTTATTCCAGCTTCTTTTCGGGTAATAGCTACATCCCAGGTTAGTTTAGCAGAGGGCGTATATGGTGGGAGGCCTCTACAAAATTCCTCCATTGGTCCTAATCCTAAAGGAAAGTCTTAGATTATCCAGCTGGGGACCTTCCTATTCCTCTCTCCAGATGGATGACCTCCTGAACAACTGATCAGACCCACTAGCTCCATGGTGGGGAGCCCATGACCATCCTCCCCGCTTTTCCAACTCACCAATTGGCAACAGGAAGACAGTTGATGTTTATGGGCTTATCCCTCCCACAACCAACCTTCATTGCTCCCACAATTACTACCAAGTTTAGGATGCCCACTCTCAGTAGGATGCTGATTTCCAGATACCATCCTTTGCTAGAAAATCCCAGATGCTGAATATTAATAAATGTTTAAAAAAACCCAGATGCATACTCCATTCTCATCATTGAATTTATTGTACTCCAAATAGGAGATCAGCCATCTGTCCTGTCATTACTTCCCAAACTCCTGTTGCTAATCTAATTGAAGGGACTTTCCATAGAAGACAAGTAAGCTCAACTGGCTACAGAGCTTTGATTCTTTGGGGGATAGATTCTTTAAAGTAAATAAAAATGGCATAGTAACAAGAAAACAATGCCTAGGGTAGGTCAATAGCCCAGAGGATAGAGAACTGGGCCCACAACGAGGAAGACAGGAGTTCAAAATATGGTCTCACACATTTACTGTGTGGCCTTGGGTAAGTTACTTAACTCTGTTTGTTTTCTCAACTGTAAAATACCTAGCTTCTAGGGTAGTTTGAGGATCAAGTGAAATAATATTTATAAAGCACTTAGCACAGTGCCTGGCACATAGTAGGCAGCTTATTACACTCCAGCTGTTATTAATAGAATATCTATCCAATGGAGGCATGTTTGAAACTTCTTTCAGGACACTAGTAATCTCTTGTCATAGGACTGACCCAAAGCCAGGAAGTCTAAGAAATGAAAAGGATGACTTTATTTTGTTTAGCCCACCTTCTCACTCTAGTCAGTCCTCCAAGAGTTTGAAATGGAGGATCGATATGTCACTGAACTCACATCTCCACTAAGTCCAATCTTTAGATAAAGATAGAAATTCCCCATGGAAATCCTTGGAGTCAACATCTCCTTAACTGCCACCACCAGCACCCATAGCCAAAAGTCTTCCTGGCCAGGCCTGCCCAAATTCACCCCCCTTTGTCCATTTGTGATGGCCTCAAAGACATTCCATGGTACTTTCTGGAGGTGTCCAGCCTGGTGCTTTCCAAAGAGGCTCTGATGAGTTTGCCCCTCTCCTTAGCCTGTGCCTACATTTCCCTTCTCCTGGAGGAGAGAGCCTAAGCACCAGCAAGGCAAGAAAATGGATAGTTTTCTCAGGTTCTTCCCCAGCTGCCAGCTCCTCTCACTGGGAAAGGGTCACAGTGTCCACTCTGCCTCTCTTCATGTGTATGTATATATACATATATGTGCATATATATGCATATGCGCAAATAGATATGCATGTATATATATATATATATATATATATATATATATACCGCATTTGTCTTGCATCATAGCTCATGGAAGGTGAATCCCTTTCCATCTGGACCACATTTCTGGGAGACATGTGTGAGTTCTGCAGATTGCTCAAGTTTGATTTTGTCTGGTGAAGGTCAATTTGGAGGAGTCTTGTCTGTAATTAATAAAGATGTGACTACCCTGCCCGGTGGAGTTTAGAATTGCTACTTGAGGAAATGAACTGAAAAAGAAGCAACAGGTGCTAGAAGCCAACTAAGCAAAAAACGTTCTTTGGCCAAGAATCGAACCTGGCCCTGGCTGTGAAAATGCAAGTTTAACCTCTGGAACACCAAGGAGCACCTGGACAATGGGGACTCAGCAATCCTGGCCACCTGGTTTAGTTCAATATCCATTGTCCTTCCCCTTCTTGTGCAACATGCTTGATTCCCTCTCCATCAGCTTCCTCTCTACTCACCCATCCACTCCTGACTTCCACACAAAGCCCTCAATTACATTCTCACCCAAAGCTTGGCCTCCCAGGGAACAAAGCCTTTGGGGTTGCAACAGCTGGGCTTTGAAGCCCCAGTGGGGCCCTTGCTGCCCAGGCTGCTCCAGAGCAGAGCTGCGAGAGATCCGGGAGAGAGGATGCTGAGGCGGCCTCCCGGTTGGGCAATGACCAGCACCTTGTGTCATCCTACCATTTGCCTTAGCTTTCTGTTCCCTCCGTGCCAATTGGATTGCCCAAGATCTGTTCCTTCTCTGTCCCCTCTGTGGGCCCTAAGGTGCCTCTAGATAGGAGTTAAACATCCTCAAAAGGGCCTGTGATCTTGGGGTCCCCCAGCATTGGAGCTAGGAGGAAGGAATTCTATCTGGCTCAGGTGCAAAATGACTACCTCACCTCACTACCCATATATATAGCCAGCAAAGGAGAAAAAGATATACATATATTAGTCATTCTTCCCATCAGGAAATTGAACTAATGATGAGGTCACCAAAGATTCATGGTCAAAAGCAACATTGGCCCTATGCCCGGGGAAATCTGCAATCCCATCATAGAAGCATTTCTCAAGCAGTTCCTATTATGCTGAGGGCACTAAGTTAGGCTGAGAACACAGAGACAAGTCCAAGCACAGTCCATGCTTTTGAGGAGTATCCAGTGAGGGTAGAGATGTTGATGGTGAAGGAAATGGGGGCAGAGATCAATCCAGAAACAGAAAAAAATAGCTACAGGAGTATCTGAAGAAGAAAAGACCACAAAGAACCAGGACAGGCAGTGGTAAAGAGCCTCCATAGAAGGTAGCACATGAGTTGAGCCTTGAAGGAAACTGGAAATTCTAAGGATTAAAGAAAAAAGATTTCCTCTGCTGAACCAAGAATATACATTCTGAAGAGATTAATACTTTTCACGATCTATTTGGAGCAGTTTTCATCTGACCATTCTTAGGAAAGGGTCTGCTCCTGTCCTTTGTCCACCTAGGTCCTAGAGTATGGCACTCAAAGTCCCAGGTTTTGTCAGTACTCCCCATATTACACTTCTCAGAGAGAGGGGAACTACATGGGATGTAAACATTTGTCCTACCCTGTAGTTTCTCTCCTAATTCTATCTTCCTTGATTTGATTCCTGCCAAAGATTACAAATGTTATGTTGTCATTTCTGTCTTTTTGGGCTTCTATGTATGGTGTCCTCTCTTTGTTATTTGGATAAGACCTCCTCACCTAGCCACAGCTGTGAAAAGCACCTGATTCCGATTCCTTTTTATTCTAATCTTAGAAAAAAAATAAAGCTTCCTTCTGCCTTATTGGCTTTCCATTCTGAGATGGTTGTGTTATAAGATGTAAGATGCTGGTTACCACCAAGGTCCTTGAGTAAGAAAGTGATATTGTCACACTAGTGCTCTTGGAATAAAATGTTGGCAAGCTGGGTCAAAAATTGATTTAAGAGGGGAGGAAGGGCTGGAAGCTCAGAGACCAATTGGGAAACTGTTCCATAATCCAGGTAAGTGATGATGAGTGACTAAAGTAGGACTGTGAGCTATAGAACTGATAGGAGAGGGAGATGAATATGAGGAAACATGTGGCACTGTGCATGCCAACACTTGGCAACTAAGTGGATGTGGTTTGAGAAGGAGAGGGGAGGGTGGAGTAAGGGTTATTGTAAGGTGGAGAGTATGAAGCAGGGGACTGGGAAGATGATGGTGTCCTTCATAGATGAAGCCGTCCAGCAGCTCCACGAAGATTCCTAGTGGGTTGTTCACTTAGAAAGGGGAACCAAGGACTGAGTGAAAATGGGTAGCGGATTAAAAACTAATGGAAAGAGAACATAAGGCAAGAATAAAGACACGCAGACATAGAAAGTTTAGGGATAAGGTAGAGAGACAGCGAGTAAGCTCTGGTGGTCAAGAGTGTCTTTCTCAACAGTCATATCGCTACTTTTATTGGGGTTACAATCGTATGTGGGGGGGAAGGGGAGAGCCAAGTGGTCTGATACATATGTAATCATCAGGAGATACAAACTGTTGGAACCTGAAAGAACAGGTAGAGCAAACATCTAGATCAGGAATCCATGAGGCCTAAGGTCTTGATACAAATGCTGATTGATTGAAGGTAAGGTAAGGAGACTGAGATAACTGAGCAGTCTTCCAGAGTGTAGCCTTAGGGAAGGGCTAAGAATTTGGCAAGGTTGAGGTTCAGTTTAACTCAAGGTTACAGAAATCAATCATAAGCAATACAAGAGTCATTTTTTGAGCACTCTTAAAATAATATCAAGATTAATATATACCTGGATTGCTACAATAGAATTACAAATTTTCCTCTTCCCTGAACCCCCCCCCCCCATCCAGTGGGAAGATGAGATGTGTTGGGGGGAAGATGTCATGCTCCATGTCAAATTTGAGACATAATGGTTGGGTCACAAGACACTGAATGAAAGTGGTCTCCATACACACATCTCAGTTATCTGCCAAGAGGAGTAATAATTGAAATGAAAGGAATTGAAGAAATTCAGAAGAAAATGAAGAAGGTATGGATGTAGAGACAGAAGTCAAGAAGGTCCAGGAAGGGATGGCCTGGAAGAATATCAGTGGTGAAGGGATCTGGATCATGAGGCCACTTAAGGCAAAAGAGAAGAAGGAATGGCCATAGATAAAGAAAGGAAGAAAAGCTGGAAAAGAGCTGGATTAGGAAAGATGAGAGAGAAGAGAGAAGAGGAGGGGTTGATGAGCATAATCCAACCTGAAGAAAGGTCCAGAAGTATGAGGGAATAGAATTCTCTTTTTCCTTTTTCTGAATTCCCAATGACCTGGAAGAAAGCAATTTTAGTTGAAAGGCCAGCTAAAAAGACACATTAGGAAGTGCTGAGTATTGAGTGGAAGGAGAGAAAAGTGTAGCAAAGATTCTGAAGGACTTTTTCTAGGAGGTTTTCTGCAGAAGTGAGGAATGAGGGAGGACGATAGAAGATGGATAGCTTCTACTGTGAGCCCTTCAAACTAAGGAAATGCTCGTTAGTCTGTCCCTGAAAGTCTCTCTGTGTCTGTTCATGAGAGGGACAAAGGAAGAAAAATCAGATAACCACTTGTTCCCACCACCATGGTGGTCCATCCAAGCAGGGGCCACCTCAATGAATCCCAGACCCTCTTTTTTTTTTAATTTGGAAAATTTTAATCAATTAATTAATTAAGGATATTTCCTCATGATTACAAGATTCATGTTCTTTCCCTCCCCTCCTTCCACCCCACTCCTGTAGCTGATGCACAATTCCACTGGGTTTTACATCTGTCATTGATCAGGACCTATTTCCACATTATTGATATTTGCATTAGGGTGATCATTTAGAGTTTACATCCCCAACCAAATCCCCATCAACCCATGTGAACAAGCAGTTGTTTTTCTTCTTTGTTTCTACCCCCACAGTTCTTCCTCTGAATGTAGATAGTGTTCTTTCTCTTAAGTCACTCAGAATTGTCCCAGATCATTGCTAATAGAGAAGTCCATTACATTCAATTGTGCCACAGTGTATCAGTATCTGGGTACAGCGTTCTCCTGATTCTGCTCCTTTCACTCTTCATCACTTCCTGGAGGTCCTTCCAGTTCAAATGGAATTCCTACAGTTCATTATTCCTTTGAGCACAATAGTATTCCATCACCAACAGATACCACAATTTGTTTAGCCATTCCCCAATTGAAGGGCATCCCTCATTTTCTAATGTTTTGCCAAAACAAAGAGTCCAGCTATAAACCAGACCCTCTCTTTAAAGATTAAAAATTGTATGGGAGAGCTGGGTGAGACTCATTTACAGGTTAGAGACTGGAAAGAACCTCTGCAGATTGAGGTGGGAAAGGCAGACTATCCTCCCAACCAAACCAGGTGGAGTAACTCCATGTTCAGGTAGTTTCTCTCCAAAAGCATTCCTCTATGTATATCTGTGGTGTGTGTATATGGGGTGGGATCAAAAGGCATACATGCATCTGTCCCTCTGGACAAACATCCATCATGAGGCTTTGCTTGCTCTTGGGGAGGTTCGCCATGGAGAATAAAGAAGCTTCATCCCTCTCAAAGACAGACATACTAGGCTTTGCAAGGGATCTCCAGCAGGGAAGAACTAGGATAATTCCTGGGAGATTCTTCTGACCTTCTGGCTCCAGGTGGGAATCTTCCATCCTGAGGGCTTTAGGGGGAGTCAGTGGAGAGAGACTGCCAAGCACTAGGTAGAATGCTAAGACTCTATTCTCTATCATGCATAAGCTGGAAACTTTAAGGGGTCCCCACCTGTCACACTCTCATTACTTTCCTACGGTCCTGAAGTTTTCCAACCCCTGAGTATGGATGGTAACGGGTGGTGGTCAAACTCTATGAAAGCAGAGTTTTCAAAAGAATGGCAAACCAGATTAATAGCCAAATGCACACACATTCCAAGGGGTTAGAGCAATTCAGAGGTAAGCAACTGAGGTTTCACCTTACATCCAGTTAACTGGAAAGGATGAGGAAAGAGGGGGATATTCTAGGTTGGAGGGATAATGGAAAGAATGGCCCTGGATTGTCCTGTTGATGATACTCTGACTTGATCCAGCCATTCTGGAAAGGGGTTTGGAATGATTAGAAGAAATTACAAAAAGCATTCATTTCTTGTGAGCCTGTGTCCTGTTACTAGGCAAAAATTCACCCCAATCATCACAGCTTTTAGTTTTGCAAGTTGCCTCCCCATTTGGCAGTGGACGTTAGACAATAAGGACTCTTTTTTGCTTTTCCTCATATCACTGGCACTTAGCAGAGTGGCTGGCAAATAGCAGGGACAATTGACCCCTCTCATTCACCAGCAAACAAAGCAAGGAAAGTTGATGTCCAACAATTGGTGAAAGGCTAAACCATTAATAAGTATATATAATCATCAAAAAATATAAATGCCAGTTCTGTATGTTCTTTATATACCTTATTTAGTTATTTATTTCACCTGCCAATGGTTATCAAAAAACTTTCTCTTCCTGTCTTAAATTCCCATGAAAATTAGTTCCATCTTACCAATTACATTGTATTACAAAGAGATGAAACAGTTTTATTCTCCTAAAGTTTTTTTTCATAGCCAGACCCACCAGTATAAAAAAATTGAGATTCCATTTCTAAATTCCTGTGAATTCTCATACATTAAGGCCAATAGTGGAATCCTTTCCCAATAAATAATCAGATGGATTTGNACTAAGTAGGGGTACTTAAGTTATTGTTAACCAAAGTGTTAACTCCAGCTAGACTGAAGAAGTTTTTACTTTCACTAGTGTAAACTCAGAATACACAAAGGATTAAAAAATTTCCTTTCACATGATTCAAGGCAGAATATCGGGCAACCTGGGAAGACTTGGGTCTACAGTACTAGATTGGATACTTCTTGGAGTAAGTTGTAAATCTTTGGATTTTTCTTTGTATCTCTAGAACCTGGTATGGTCCCCTGTGCATATAATAGGTGCTAGAGAAATTTTTCTCAGAATGGGACTGGATGAGTTTGAAAGCTTAATGATCATAGGATCAACGTTATTGCCCTTGACCATAGGAACCCTGAATCTCTTTGTTGGAAAAGGAGTTTCAAGGGAAGAATTTCCCTTTACTAAGGTTGAATGGCACCTGGTGTCCAACCTGATAGCCTGAAGGAAGTGCCCGGGAAAATGGAATGATTAAGAGATTTCCCTTCATCAAACTACCATAGAAACCTGGGATGCTAAAGTTAGAGCCACGAGGAGTCTTTGAGGCCACCTGTGTAGTCTATGCTCCTTGTGGAAGAGGTGAGTGGATGGGAGAGGAGAAGAGGGAAGGGTGAATTTTGGGGAAAAAATCGAGGGCGGCTAGTTCTTGCTCCTCTGGATCTGGCAATGTCTGAGTGAAGAATGGAGGAAGAAAGTTCAAATGAATAGAGTTAGAGGGTGTGGAAAGGACTGAACTTGAAGAGGGCATTTCTCTTCCTGACCTTGGTGGCGTGTATGAACTGTCCCGAGGGTCATGAGTCACCTTGTCCTAGATCCTCCTTTTTTTTAGTGTATCACCTCCTGTTAAGTGGAAATCAGGGTTCTATTATGCGATCAGGATTGCTAGCCTTTTCTTTTTTCCCCCTCTTGTCGGCTTGCCTTTTTTTTCCCTTATTCAGCACTTGAGAACCACACAGAATTCCTTTACTACAGGTGGCCCAAATGGCAGTGTTGCCCCAGCCCTCAAATCCACAAGGAAAAAGCTAGGGACCTGGACCCTGTTTGACTCTTGCCTACCAGGACTTTGCAGGTCACAAAACTGAGTGAGTAGCTGTGGCTCTTGGGCCAGCAAGCCAGGCACCTGGGTAGAGGGGAGGAGAGGACGCGGATGATGCAAGGGAACAGCTCACATTCAGCCCCATGGGCCTGGCACTCGGTGTTCTCTCACCTAGCATGTGAGAGCTCTGGCTCCCTGGATGATCTGGACAGAGAGGGCATCCGCTTAGGGTTAATGCTGCAGCAGCTAAGACTACTCCTGGCAGGACAAAGCACTGGTGACTCTTCCTGTTGCCTGGATGCTGGAAGGATGAGGAGGAAGGCATTTGGGAGTACATGGGAGAGACTGGTGGCTGAACTTGTGTGGGCAAAAGAAAGGGCTCTGAGCTAGGGGCGAATTGAATGAGTGACTTGGCCTGGAGGGTCAGGGTTACAGGTAGCCCAGATCTAGACATAGAATGCGAGTGAGGTGTAAGGGTCCGAGAAGCTAGGGAAAGCTGAAGATGATTGGTGAAATGCCAACTTTCAGCTAAACAGGACCCTAGATACAAAGCATTTCATTATAGCTATTGTTCCTGGTGGTCTAGTGGCTAGGTCTTGGCAGTGAAGGTGCTGCGATCTGGGTTCGATTCCTGGTCAGGGGATAACTTTTGCTTAGTCTGCTTATTCTTTCTCACACTACTCCCTCAAATACCAATTCTCCACTTCTCTGGTCAATTAAAATATATTATACCCTCACCAACCTAGGCCCAAACTCTTTCCTGTCACTTGTCACTAGGCAAAAGTACCTTAACGGGGCAGCTGGGTGGTTCAGTGGATTGAGAGCTAGGCCCAGTGATGGGAGGTCAAGTCTGGCCTCTGACACTTCCTAGCCGTGTGACCCTGGGCAAGTCACTTGACCCTCATTACCTACCCTTACCACTCTTCTGCCATAGAACCTATACATAGTATTGATTCTAAGACGGAAGGTAAGGGTTAAAAAAAAGTACTTTAAGAGGATCCCCAAAAGCTTATATCCTCCTCCCAGAAAAGCCCATCATAAGGTGGAAAGAGGTCCACTTCTGATTGCCCCGAAATAAACATTGCAAGTCTGGCATCCACAGTAGCCATTCAAAGCTGAAAGCTTTCCTTTCAGCAACCCCATTTAAATTTTGTTAAGAAAATTTCCTAGCCCGAGAAGTCCCCTGCTTAGCAGATATATGATGACAAAGTGAAAGCCAAACAGCAAGCTCTTTTACACAAATAAAGACTAAAAGCTTCCTACAAGTTGTCAAGGAGTCAGTGAAAGATGATTGAGATGATGTGGGAATACGACCATCTTTTGGTCTCCTGAGTTTCAAAACAGATGGATGGGCTTGGGAAGGATTCCTTGTGGTCCCTCACCCCAACGGCCACCAGAAGGAATTCTGAGAAAGAGTTGTATGAACCAATTCACAATGAGTTCAGCAGAACGAGAGAGAGAGAGAGAGAGAGAGAGAGAGAGAGAGAGAGAGAGAGAGAGAGAGAGAGAGAGAAATGCCAAGGTGAGGACAATGTCAATGACAAGAACCCAAAAGGAGGCCAGTCTCTGCCATTCACTTTAAGGATTAGTATTAACTCTAAAAAGATCAAAGTAACAGACAGGACACAATCCAAAAAGGACCTGCCTCCAACCCAGCTGCGACCTCAGCAAAACAAGTAAAAAAAAAAAAAAGATATAGAGGAAAGGTGTTTATAGGGGATGGGGAGGGATATGTGACTGGTAACAGTCACTCGGTTGAGTCTCTTCCCTGGGGGTTTGGGAATGATCTTCGAAAGTCAGAGTTGAGCATGGCACCATATTTTCCCATCTTGGTACAGTAGTGGCAGGAAAGGACAAGCCTCCCTATTCTTACAGAAAAGATGGTGGGTGTGGGGTTATGTTCAGACAAAGTGGGAGGAAGAAGCGCCAAGCTACAAGGACTAGAGGCTGTCCAGTGAGCACCTGGGGCACAGATAGAAGAAGAAAGGAACTGAGAAGGACCCGCTGCAACCACCTCTAGTAGCAAGCCAGCAGTCATAGTCAGTGTGATTTGTTGTTGTCCAGCCTCTGCTGGAAAGAGTCCCCCAGAGGAGGAACCTTAAGAGAAGAGAGGAAAGAAAACTGTCAGAAGAGGGATTTGAACCCATGCCTCCAGGGGAGACTGCGAGCTTAAGGCAGTGCCTTAGACCACTCAGCCATCCTGACTCACAGGTATAGAGGTACAACTTGTTCTCATCACAGATTACCCAATGACCTGCCTTCAGCATCAAACCCATCAGACCCTTTAGGGAAAGGCTCCGCCAGGCAGGATATGCCTGTTTGGCACCTGAGGATGCCTTTAGACGCCTTTGGGAAGGTGGCTGTAGAGTCAGTTTGAGCAGACCTGGTGAGAAAGACTTTCTGGTCCGGAGTGGCTGCATGAAAGAACACCTGGGCCATGTGGGGAGGATTTGGAGTGGCAGAGGTTTGCATTTGGTATGCCTTGGGGGGCAATGGAGAAAACCCTCACTAAGGTTGGAGGCCCAGCCTCCCTGTCTGCCATCAAGGTCATTAACAGGGTTTCCTACCAGGCTTGCCTAAAGTGAAGAAAATCAAATAAGTACCCAGACCTTCCAGGTGCTATGTTCTGATTCCCAAAATGGAGGCTGACCAGCTGGAAGGTCACCACTCCAGCCCCCTTGAGTGAACAGAACTTGTCAGTTCCTGGCCCTGGATACTGAGATCTTGGGAAGGCATTCCTAAGCAGCTACCCCATGAGGCCCAAGAGCCACCCTGAGTGTGGCCCAAGTCTAAGTCAAAAAGGAAGTACTGCTTGAAAAGAAATGAAGGGCTTGACTCCTTTATATATCTTGAATCATTCATTCACTTCTGAATTGAATCGGGAGACTCAAGGCTTTAGGTCCTCAATGTAGTTCCCCAGGCTTCTGAAGAATTTAGTTGTTCCCAGAGTCTGAACAAGACCCACTACAGGCTATTGTCCTAAAGGACTAGAACTGAGGTCAGTAGAATGAAAACTGTGCCCTTACTGAATGTTGTTTCCTGGCTCTGAATATCCTTCCTCTCTTAGGGTTAAATAAACCTCCTTTTGTCAGGTAATAAATGGACTAAGCCTCATTTCATGGGAAACCTCAAACTTGGTGGTACCAACCTATCCCAAGCCAGGCCTAGACAAATACTATCTTGACCCACCCAATACCCTCTCCCCTCCCCAGGCCCCCATCAGCAGCAGCACCCAGTGATTATTTTCCAACTCAACCTGACTACTTGTCCTTCCCTAGGATTCCCAGGGAATCCAATGGTTTGTCTTCTCACAGGATTCACATAAACTATTGTCTAAATCAGCAGCATACCCCTTTCTTTCCTCTACCTCAGCTCCCAGATTCAATTATGGCTCAGGCCATTTGACACTACTATGGGGAGTTTCCTGCACTTCCCCTAGTTGTTGGTGTTCCTACTTTCCTCAAATACTCTCACTTTGCAATTTGAACCCGAACTCCCTCCATAGCCTCACTAGCAAAGAGCTTGCAGTATAAATCCTTCAAACTCAACAGGTTAACAATTGAGGGAAGGGATAGGAATGAGTAGGTGGTCAAGAAGGAGGGTGATTTGGAGGAGGGAATAGTTGGAAGCAAAACAAGCTGAAGAATGGATTTATGAAATCCTTTTTGAAAAAAGTAGGCAGTATGAAATAGGGACTCACTTTCATATAGAATCCTACTCTTGTACCCTGCTAGGCATATGAAATTGCTAATATTTTGTTTACATTCAGAATTTTCAATGAAATTTAATTTTAAAATAGTGATCTTTTACAAAAGAAATAAAACATCTAAAGTGAAAAGCCAGCAAAACCAAAAGAAACAAAAATTTTAAACTAACAAAACCTCATCCCTAAGTTGTAATTAAAGGTGAGAGAGAATGAAACCCAGAAAATTTTGGTTTTCCCTTCCCTCTTTGGAAAGGAGTCTGAGATCTTCATCATAAGATTCATGGGGTGAGATGCCCAACCACTGGGCAGTTCACAGTGAGATATTGATCTGAAATATTGACCTTGACCAGGATTAGCACCAGGAACATCTGGGTTACAGCAGGTATGATGACACCTCTGTCACGATCATGGAGACTTAATCAGAGATGGTGACATCTGCAGTAAGGTAACTGAGAGGTCATTAGACTTGCCTGTAAACAACTTGTCTCATAGCCAGTGAAGATCACTAAGAATTGGCCTCTAGAATGACGTCCTCGGATCCAGCACTATCCTTTTTGTAAAGTAATTAGAAGAAAAAGGAAAGTAAAAGGAGGAATGCAATAATGTGGAAAGGGGGGGGGAACAGATTGAACTTCCTATGCCACAAGTGAGAAAAGTGGGAGAAAGGAGACAGTATTAGATAAACGTTACTGCAGTCTGAAACAAAGGAAATCCGAAAATACATACAAAGTTTGGGACAGACCCAAGAGGGAAACAATTGACGGTTAGCAATGAAATTAAAAAGGAAGACAAGGCTGTGGAGGGAATAGTACAAGTAATACAGACTTCCTGTTCCTGTGGCAGATTTTAACAGGCTGATGGAGAGGGGTGGGATAGGAGTGGGAGTGGAGAGAGGGAGAGGAGAAATCTAGGAGCAAAGGATTCAACTTCCCCTCTGCTCACTCTCAAGTCTCCCAACCCCACTCTCGCTGGTCCACTCCTGACTTCCACACAAAGCCCTCAATCACATTCTCTCCCCTAAGCTCGAGAAGCGGCACCAGCGCTGTCAGCTTTCCGGGGGGAAGCTTGGCCTCCCAGGGAACAAAGCCTTCGGGGTTGCAACAGCTGGGCTTCTAAGCCCCAGAGGGGCCGCCCTTGCAGCCCAGGCTGCTCCAGAGCAGAGCTTCGAGAGATAGGGGAGAGAGGATGCTGAGGCGGCCTCCGGGTTGGGCAATGACCCACACCAGTACCCTGTATCTTTCTACCGTTTGTCTTAGCTTTCTGTTCCCTGTGCCAGTTGGATTGCCCAAGAGTTGCTCCTTTTCTGTCCCCTTTTGGAGGCCCCGAGATGCCTCTAGACAGGAGCTAAACATCCTCAAAATGGCTTCTGATCTTGGGGTGCCCCAGCACTGGAGCTAGGGGGAAGGAATGGGAGGAGGGACCCAAATAGCCAAAGAAAAGACTTTTCCTCCTCGACTATTAAAAAGACAATTTTCTTAGCCTCAACCACAATTCCATTTGCATCTTGTGAAGCCTTGTGGATGGATAGGACACACACTGTCGTTTTTTCTGTCCTACCCATAGGGGAAAGCTCAACATTTTCCGAATCTTTGGGATCAAGGTAGCACAGTAGCCTAATGAAGGAACTTTATATGGCTCCCGGGTGAAATGAAATAAGGAAAAACAGAGAATAGAGAAACTCCTCGTCGGGGAATCGAACCCCGGTCTTCCGCGTGACAGGCGGAGATACTCACCACTATACTAACGAGGACTCGTTTAGGTTTCTCTCAGGTGATATTCCTGGGCACCTCCTACTTCGGTTAAATGCAACAACATGGATCTATGAGCTGGAAGTTTGCCATTCCGTTGTAGAAGCACTTCTTAAGCAGCTAGAACTGTACTCTGGCCACTGTGCTAGGTTGGCATTGTCACGACTGAGACAAATCCTTGTCTTCAAAGAATTTCCTTTCTTGGGAAGATGAGTGGTGATGAATGAGGGGATGCAGAGATTCAAACGGTAAACAGATAAAATATCTACAGGAGTATGTGAGAAATGAAAGAACACAAACTAGAGATGTGTGGTAAGAAATGATCCCCTTAGGTGGCAGCACAGGAACTGAGCCTTGCTGGGGGTTGTGAAAAGTAGGGAAGAAAGAGAGGTCTCTGCCATATATGGAATGTCTGCTTTGAGGTGCCTAAGACAGTTCCTGATCAGTTTGGAACAGTTTTCATCTGACCTTTCTTCTTTGGAAAGTTCCTCTTCTTGTCCTTTGACCATCTACCAACTAGAATATGGCTCTTACAGACTTTGTCAGTACCCCTCACAAGTTTGACATCACATTTTAGAAGGGAGAAGGGATGATAAGGGATGCTAATATTTGTCCCATCCTGAAGTTTCTCTCCTTATTCTGTTTTCTTTGATTTGAGTCATAGCAAAGATTACAAATGTGATGAAATCAGTACCCTCTCTTTGTTTGAATTAGAATTCTTCACCTAGCCACAGCTGTGAAAAGCATCTGATTCCAATACTTTCTGTTCTGATCTTTTAAAGCCCAAAGAGATAGAACTGATTTCACAACATTTTTTTTATCTTTGGCATGAATCAACTCTGTTTTCCTCTACAATGTTGGCTATCCATTCTGAGATGGTTGTATTATAAGGTGTAGGATGTTGGTTAACACCAAGATCCTTCAGTAAGAGAATGACATGTTTATACTGGTGCTCTCAGAAGACAATTTTGGCAAGATGTGTGAAAAATTAATTGTAGATGAGAGGAGGAACTGGATGCCCAGAGACCAATTGGGAAATTATTTCAATAATCCAAGGGAATGATGGTAAGCCCCTAAAGTAGGTCTGTGGGCCTTGGGACTGAGAGTAGAAGAGGGAGATGAATGTGAGGGAAGGTGAGGAAGTAACAGGCCAAGACTTGGCAATTGAGTGGATATGGTTTGAAAGAGAGATGTATGGCTCGTGATGAAGAGAATAGGAAGCAGAATGACTGGAAAGATGACTCTGTCCTTCATAGAATTACAAAATTTCCTCTCCCCCAAATTCCCACACCCAGTAGGAAGGCAGGAGGGGTTGGGAGAGGGGAAATGAGTTGTTTTATATACCTGTTGAATTTGAAATGCAATGGTTATGTGCCACAGGAACTCAAGAGAGATAGTGGTCTCCATATATACAGCTCGATAATTTGCTACAGGTAGAGTAGTACTCAAAACCAGGGAAGAACTGGGATGGAGATTTCTGTGAAGTTGGAAGACAAGAGGTTACAAGAATGGATAGCCTGGAAGGGCACCCATGAAGAGGAGATCTGGATTATGGGGTTTCATGGGGTGAAGGAGAGTAAGAAATGGACATAGATAGAAAGAGGAGAAATTGGAGAGAGAGCCAGGTTAGAGAAGAAGAGAGAAGAAAGAATATCCAAAAGGAAGTGTTCCATTGTCCAGACCTGAAGAGAGATACAGAAAGAGAAGAGAATTTCTGTTTTCCCCCAATCCTCATTCCCCTGGGTGAGAGCAGTTTAAGCTGAGAAATCAGATGAGAAGGCATATTAGGAGAGGTTTTGAGGTGAGTTGGAGGAGAGAAAGTTGTGGTTAGTTTCCTGAAGGGCTTTTTGTAGGAGATACTCTGCAGAACAGAGGAATGAGGGAGGGTGACAGAGAATGGATAACTTCCTTTGTGAATTCTTGTTGCTCACAAGATTCTTGCTAATCCAGCTCTGCTTGGTCTAGCTTGGTGTATCTATTTCTAGGAGAGATAAGAGAGGAAAGACAAACATCCACTGGCCCACCTCTCTATCACAGACATAATGGTCCACCTAAGCAGGGGCCATCTGGCTGAAGCTGAGAGCCCACCTCTAAGGGCTAACAGAGGTGGGGGAGCTAGGGTGAGGCTCATAGCCACCTCAGAGATTGGAAAGAGACAGGATTTTCTGCTGACTGAGGTAGAAGGGGTATATTATCCTCCTAAACAAGCCATTTGGAGCAACCCCATATCCAGATATTTTCACCCCAAAAGCATTCCTCTACATAAGTTTGTGCTGTGTCAGGGTACATGTTTGAATCGAGGTTGTGACCAAAGGTCATGTATGAAGCACTTTTTTGTTCCTCTGGATAAGCATCCTCCCTGACTTTCTGCCTGGCCTTGGGGAAGACTAGCAGGGACCTCCAGGAGGGAAGAACCAGGATAATTATTCAGAGATTCTCTAATGCCTTAGAGCGTGACCCTAAGAACTTTCACTGCTCGAGGTCGGGGTGGTCAATCTTAAGGGCTTTAGGTGGTGTCAATAGAGAGGAATTCTTTAGCCTTAGCCAAACAACCAACGAAGAAAGAGGGGAATAGTTCAAGGTGATAGCATTATGGAAAGAATGGTCCTGAATTATATTGTTGGTGTTACTTTGACTTCATCCTGCCAACCTGGACAGAGATTTGCAATTATTCAGAGACGTCTCTACAATTCCCATTTCCTTTGATGAGGAGTATTCGCTAGGCAGGACCCACAAACCCATTGAGATCATTGGTAAAAGAGGGAGGAGGGTCATATCAAGCAAAAGATTCACAGCAGCAAAGTTTTGTAGCTTTTTTTCCGCTTCCGCAGCCAAAGTCTGAAAACGCCAGTGACTCTTCCCTAGCCTACGTGCTTTGAGAAGAAGATGGAGAAAGGTATGTGGGAATTGAGAGTACATGGGAGAATGGGCAAGAGAGGGGACATGTTGGGGGTTATGAGAAAACTGGGGCAATTGGTGTAGTCTACCATTTCGGACAAACTAAAAGACGCTAGACACAAGGTAGAGATAGAACCAACGCTTCCGCAGTCCCTGGTGGTCTAGTGGCTAGGATTCGGCGCTTTCACCGCCGCGGCCCGGGTTCGATTCCCGGTCAGGGAACAACTTTTGCTTAGTCTGCTACACCTCTTTCTCACGCTATTCCCCTCAAAAGGCCAGTTCTCTACTCTACCAGCCAATCAAAATAATATTACACCCTCACCAACCTAGGCCAAACTCCTTCATATCATCTGTCGTTGGGCAAAAGTACCTTGAGAGGTTCCCCAAAAGCTTGTATCCTCTTCCCAGAAAAGCACATCATAAGGTGAAAAGAGGTCCACGTTTGACTGCTCCGCAATAAACTTTGCAGTTATAGCATCCCCTGCTGGCACCCACGGCAGCCGGCCACCAGTCGCAATTTTCCCTAGCCTGAGTTCCTACTTGTGGGGCAGACAGCAAACTCCATTCACGACCATCTTTTGGATTCCTAAGTTTCGAAACAAATGGATGGGCTAAGGAAAGAGTCCTAAATGGTCCCTCACCCCAACGGCCACTAGGAAGAATCCAGAGAAAGAAGAGTTGTATGAACCGATCCACAGTGAGTTCAGCAGAACCAGAAAAAGTAAGAGATGCCGAGGTGAGAACAATGTCAACGACAAGAACCCCAAAGGAAGCCTAAATTTCTGCCATTCGTTTTAAGGACTAGTCTTAGCACCAAGAAGATAAAAGAAAAGAAAAAGAAAGGGGCAGGACACAATCCAAAACGGACCTGCTCCGCCCCCAACCCCACCCCCACCCCACCCCCGCCTCCAGTAGCCACCCCCAATAAACAAAAAGGCAAACAAACAAAAGATTTAAAGAAAATACTTTTGTAAATGGGGTGGGGAAACTGGGGAGGAGGAAGAAGATAAAGAAAAAGAAATTAAATGGAGGGAAACGAGTACTAGCTACCCTCACTTGACTGAATACCTCTCTCCCTGGAGTACCCTAAGGACTTATGTTGAGAGAGACAGGTTCGATTGTAAAGGCAGGTGCAAGTCTGGAGGCCTGGGAAAATGAATCTACTGTTCCTAACCTTGGTATAGCAAATGCCCTAAAGGACTCTGGGCAGGCATTTGAAAGCTAAATCGTCCTAAGCCAGAGGGCCAGAGGAGGGAAGGTTATCGTGACAGAGCTTGAAGAGCGTCGAGGGTAGCGGCAGACCTAGGGATAGGAAGTGAAAAGTATCTCTGATTCACAGCCTACTGCAGGCTCTGTGTGAGTTCCTGTTCAGCAGACCTTTGGCTTTATGTGGATGTACAGCAGAGTGGAAGGAACAGGTTGCGGTTGAACATGGAGAACAGGAAAGGAAAAACGCTGTCAGAAGTGGGATTCGAACCCACGCCTCCAGGGGAGACTGCGACCTTAACGCAGCGCCTTAGACCGCTCGGCCATCCTGACGCCTGTCCTTAAGGGGTCACGCTTTGTTCCTATTACCCTTCCCTCAAATCAACTCAGAAAACTACAGTGGTAGCTAGATGGGGTTAGACAGAAACTGAAAACCGGGAATGTCTTGGATTCAAATGTGACCTCAGACACTTCCTAACTCCGTCACCCTGGGCAAGTCACTTTACTCCAGTCGTCTAGCCGTTGCCGCTAGTATTGATTCTAAAAGAAGGTAATGGCTAAAAAAAGGAAGAGGAAGAAGAGGAAAAGGAAGAGGAAGAAGAGGAAAGGGAAGAGGAGGAGGAGAAGACAACAGCAGCCTCTTCCTCTTACTGGTTCTACAATTCTCTCACTGGTCCCGTAGTTTCAAGTTGTCTCTCCAAAAGTTGCGGCACTCCGGCCTACCTTTTCATGCATTGGCTCAGGTGAAAGCGATCAGATAGAAATTCAGTCCCCCACGCTGGCCGGTCTGCTTCCACACACCCTCCCCTGCCAATCGAGTTTGGTGTGTGGGTGCTCATTTCCCACGTAACTTCGATAGCTCTGATTAGCAGACACCGTCCCAGGACTGGCCTTCACTGTGAAGCCAGACCGTTCCAATGTCAGGAACTCTCCGTTCTCTGCTCTCAGCGAGAAGGGCTTGGCAGCTGGAGGCTTAGACTTGGAGAACCGAGGCGAATTATCCAGTGACCTGCCATCAGGCAGTCAAGAGAGGAGCAAATCCATCAGAGCCGCAGGGAGAGGTGCCAAGCTGCATATCCCAGTTTGGTGCCAGGGGATGTCTTCGAAGGCCATTCGAAGGAGGCATAGAGTCAGTCTGAGAGGGCTGAGCGGGAAAGACTTTCTGGTCGAGTTTGATGACTGCAATAAAGAAGACCTCGGCCATGTTGGGAGGGTTTAGAGAAGCGGGGCTCTGCACTCATGCTTTGGGCGACAGTGGGAAAGCCCTCGCCAAGCTAGCGAGGCCGCAATGGACTTTACGTAGAGACAGGGAGGCCGAGCCTATTTATAATCAAAGCCGTTATCAGGGCTTCTAACAGGGTTTACCTATGTGAAGAAAATCCAATGAGAACCCAGACCTTACTGGCGCTGTGCTCTGCTTCCCTAAATGGAGACTGAACAAGAGGAAGCCTAGCACTCTAGCAGCCCTCTCTAGCGACTGGGATTCTTCCACCCCTGGCCCTCAATACTCGACTTTTTTTTTTTTTTTTTTTTTTAATGTTAATGTTCCCCTCACTGGTGTTTTCTGAATTTTGGTTTCCTTTCCTTTCCTTCTTTTCCTTTTGTATGTATTTTTCCCTTTATGGTTACATGACTGGTGTCCTCTCCCCTTTTAACACCTCCCCATCTATTGGAGCTGACAATTAATTCCACTGGGTTATACACGTATTGTCACTCAAAACTTATTTCCATATTATTCTTTTTTTGGTAATAGAGTGACCTTTTAAAACCAAAACCCCAAATCATAACCCTTATGAACAAGTGATAAATCACATGTTTTCTTCTGTGTTTCTACTCCTACAGTTCTTTTTCTTGATGTGGATAGCATTCTTTCTCGTAAGTCTCTAGGGCATGATCTGGATCATTTGCTATTAGTAGCAAAGTCCATTACATTCGATCATTCCACAATGTTTCAGTTACTTTGTAAAATGTTCTCCTGGTTCTTCTCATTTCACTCCACATCAGTTCATAGAAATCTTTCCAGTTTATATAGAAATCAAGCAGTTCATTATTCCTTATTAGCACAATAGTATTCCATCACCATCATATACCACAATTTGTTCAGCCATTCCCCAATCAAGGGATACCCCCTCATTTTCCAACATTTTGTCACCACAAAGAGTGTGGCTATGAATATTTTTATTAAACCATTTTTGTTATTTCTTTGGGGTACAAACCTAGTAGTTGTATTGCTGCATCAAAAGGCATACAGTCTTCCAAATTGCTTTCCAGAATGGTTGGATCAATTTACAACTCTACCAGCAATGCATTAGTACCCCAATTTTGCCACATCCCCTCCTTTGTGGCATTTATTATTTTCCTTTACTGTCATATTGGCCAATATGCTAGAACATCCAGCTTTTAAATACATATGTAATTATTTTTTATTTTTTTCCAGATTATATGTCAATACAATTTTTCAAAATTCTTTTTCTGACATTTTGCACTTCATGCTCTCTTCCTCCCTCCTACTCCCCTCCCCAAGAAGGCTGGTAATATAATATAGATTGTCCATATATTTTCGGATAATAGATATTTTCATGTTTGTCATGTTGTGAAGAGAAGACCGTTCTAGGAGGCCATGCCATCTTTCTGCTAGACCCCAAAGCGGTCCATACCCTGAGAGATGGCCGATGAAACCTAGGAGGGAGAGCTCTGGACAAAAAGAAACGGAAGACTCAACTCCTCTATCTTGATTCATTCGTTCACTCCTCAATTCACTGAAGAAGTCTCAAGTCTCAGGTTTCCTGAGGAGCTCAACTCTGAGGTTTGAGAAGGGTTGTTGCCGGGAAGTTGAAGAGTTGAGCTCAATAGTGTCTCTGAATATCTGTTTCTGAATACCTTAACTTGGTTAGAGCTGAATGAAACCTTTTGAATATCACCTGGAAGCAACAAAATAGAATTGAGGAAGCAAGTCCAAAAGGACGGTGGTAAAGGTAGACCGGAAGTTGGACAGGTCGTTTTTTTGCCTGGTATGTGTGTAAGGAAAAGGATTGTACTGGGAGGTGTTGCCAGTCTCTGTGCGGCGGGTCAACTCAGCCCGGGTTCAGCGGCTTGCACTTCGGGACTCTAGCAGTTAGGTAGCCAGGAAATAGAGCCCAGAGTTTGGGTTTCTAGAGACGCTTTTGCAGCCCCAAAGACTTTATTCCGGATAGAACACGCCTCCTGAGGGAGTACTGGCGACTCTTCCCAAGCCTAGGCACAAGAAGAAAGAAGGGTAGGGAGTAGATGGGCAAGAGTGGTGTCAGGGGACTTGCGGGAGGAAAGAGTGGCCCTTTAAGCATAGTTCACAGTTGTACCAACAGTGTATTAGTATCCCAGCTTTACCCTACCCCCTCCAACGTTTATCATTTTCCTTTTGGTAATATTAGCCAGTCTAATAGATGTGACATGGTTTGATTTGCATTTCTCTAATTAATAGTTATTTGAATCATTTTCATATGTCTGAATAGTTTTAATTTCTGAGAACTGTCTGTTCATATCATTTGACCATTTTCCAGTAGGGGAATGCTTTATATTCTTATAAATCTGACTCAGTTCTCTATATATTTGAAGAATGAAGCCTTTGTTAGAGACATTTGCTGTAAAAAAATTCCTCCAAATGTGTTGCTTCCTTTCTAATCTTGGTTGCATTGGATTTGTACAAAAACTTAAAAATTTAATGTAATCAAAATTATCAACCTCATTTTCTGTATTATTCTCATGTCTTGTTTGGTCATAAATTCTTCTTCCTTCATCCATAAGTCTGACAGATAAAGCTTTCCATGTTCCCCTAATTTGTTTATGGTATCACTCTTTTATTTCTAGAGCAAATATCCATTTTGACTTTATTCTGGTATCTTAACAATTTTAATTGTTTTGTGGGGATCATTTCTATTGGCATTACATAAGTCATCCTGCATGTTGTTTTCTTGGATCTGTTATCTTCATTTTGCCCTTGTCTTCCCATGCTATCCTGTATTCTTCTTGGATTAGAATTTCTTTTTTTTTGTGGGGGCTTCTACATTTCTAAATTACATATAACTGCTGTTTTCTTTTTAAATCAGTTACATTTCCCAGCATAGCCTTCTCCTGCCTCCTCTTGGAGAGCCATCCAAAGGAGGAAGAATCAAATTTCAACAACACTTACCAACCTATGGAAAAATCTGAGTTAAATGCTGACCCCACCCCCTCAACAAGACTGGAAAGGAGAAGGACAAGCGGTGTCTGTAGGAGCAGTCTTCTCATAGTGCTCCTTTGGAGCCAACCTAGTTTATTTCAATTTTACCACATTCAGCTTTCCTTATTCCATTGTGGTACTTTCTATGCATTCATGTGGTCATTATATATATTGTTTTCTGAAATATGCTTTCTTCCTTTTCCATCACTTTACACAAGTTTTCCCATATTTATTTTATTCACTATTTCTTCAAGTACAGTAAGCCATCCCTTACATTTACTTACCACACCTGATTTGGCTTTTCCCCAACTGGTGGGCATCAACTTTACTTCCAATTCTTAGCCATTTGTCAAAAAAATGGTTTGTTTTTTTTTTAATGTGCCAGCCACAGTGCTAAATGCTGGTGACACAAAGGCAAAAGATGGTCCTTGATCCCAAGAGCTTGGAGTCTAATAAGGGAGATCACTGGCAAAATAAGCAGCTGTGAACATTCGGTTTATGTAACCCACCCTTTTATCACTGATCTCAGTAGATTGAGGTGGAGGGTGGGCTAATCACAATACACCTCATGAAAGGATATGGACATTTTATCAATTTCTTTGAATAATTCTAAATCTCTTTTTAGGCTAAATTAGAGCATCACCAAGCATAAATTCCAGGTCTATTCTTTTCATAATCCTTCCTATGTAGATTATTTCTCTCTTTCATCTTCCCTTCCAATTGGTTAGATGTGATGTGAAACCTCAGAGTTGTTTACCTTGATAACTCCTTGGAATATGCATTCATTTGGTTATTAATATGGTTTGCCATATTTTTTTAGAATTGTGATCTCATGAGATTTGACCACTGTCCCATACCACTCATATTTAGGGGCTGACCGAGCAATGGGATTTTAAGAAGTGAAAATGGGCCCCTAGGGGATGGGGGAGGGGCTGTCTAAAGTTGCCAGATATTGCCTGGTTGCTGTCATTAACTCAGAACTATATAGAACCTCTCTACTACTCCATCTTAATCACTCAGGATTCAAAGTCCCCTCCCCCCCCCCCCCCCAAGCAGGAAGAGCCAAATGATCACCCTTTAGGGCAATGGAACATCTCGAAGGAATTCTTCTAGTCTTTCCTAGATAGAGATCTTCAGGCCTCTTTCCTCCTGCTACTAGACCTCCCTCAACAGGAAGCAGGGCTCCACAGTGGGTGCTTGGTGGGAGGGACAAAAAGTAGTGTATGTACACTCTTTGGCTACGGTGACACACAGAAGGATGTTTTTGGAGCAAAACTACCTAGACACCTGATTTGGTAAGGCTGCCCCTCCCACCTCAGTCAGCAGAGGATCCTGGCTTTTTTCCAGTCTCTGACTTGGAAATGAGATTCTAATTCCAAACCCACCACCACCAGCAGCAGAGAGGTTCTAGGGTTGAATAGGATGACTCGCTACATGTGGACCATTATGGTGGTGGTGGTGGGAACAGGTGGGTAACTGACTTCCCTCTCTTGTAACTCTTATGGAGAGACCAACCAAGCTTTGCAGGGACCAAATAGCAAGTACCTAGTAAGCATTTAGATTCACAATGGAAGCTGTTAATCCTCTTCCATCTGTCCTCTCACTTAGTACCTCTCAATCTCTCCTAATTCGCCCTCTCATCCCTAACCCCTTAACTCTCGATAGGTTAGTGAAGATTGGAAAAAGAGGAAATTTCACTCTCATACTTTTGGATCTATCTTCAGATTTGGATACTGTTCACCAAAGCCCTCCTCTTAAATACTTTCTTTGCCCTCATTTTCCCTAACCTTACTCTTTTCATCTTCTCTTTATCTATGGTCATCTCTTTTATTTTCTTTTACTTTATCAGAGCCAGGATCCAGACCCACTCATCATGAATGTCCTACCAAGAATATTCATTCCCAGATACCCACATTTTACATCTCTACATCCACCCCACCCCCCATCTTCTTCTTGCTCTCTTCACTTCCCCTGGATTCAATCACTACTACCGATTGGTAGATTGCAGAAATGTATATGTGGAACCCAATTTTACTCTTGGGTAGTTCTACAAAGCTCCATCTCTTGGTTTTGGACATATTCTCTGTTAGAAATCTTGCATAAATCCTGCATTACATTTAGACCTGAAAGGTTTCTCTCCTCTGGCTTCCCTGACTTCCCCAGCTCCTTTTTAATTCCAGTACTTTCCTTCTTTTAATTATCTCCTATTTATCCTTTATATAGCTTTCGTTGTATGTGTCTGCTAGTTGTCTCCCCCATTAAATTGTGAGCTTCTTAAAGGCAGGACTGTCTTTTGCCTCTATTTGTATTCCCAGAGCTTAGCACAGTGCCTGGCACATAAAATGAGCTTAATAAATATTGATTGATTGATTGGTAGCGGGTTTGGAGTTGTGATCTGACCCGCTGGGCTGGTGGTGACTTGAGGGAAGCCTGAAAGAGGTGGGGGTAGAGGGTCAGGATGCATTTAAAAATTGCTTGGAATCGCGTTTCTCCTCCGGATCCGTTAGTAGCAAAGTAGGAATGAAAAAAAGTCCTAAGGGGCAGAGGTATAGGAGCTATGCAAAGGCAAATTAAGATTTGGAAAGAGCATACTCTTCTAGTTAGATAGTATGCACAAATGTTATCCAACGGGTAAGTTGTACCGCTCTCCTAAGTCCTCGTTAGTATAGTGGTGAGTATCTCCGCCTGTCACGCGGAAGACCGGGGTTCGATTCCCCGACGAGGAGTTTCTCTGTTTTTCCTTATTTCATTTCACCCGGGAGCCATATAAAGTTCCTTCATTAGGCTGCTGTGCTACCTAGATCCCAAAGATTCGGAAAATGTTGAGCTTTCCCCTATGGGTAGGACAGAAAAAACGACAGTGTGTGTCCTATCCATCCACAAGGCTTCACAAGATGCAAATGGAATTGTGGTCGAGGCTAAGAAAATTGTCTTTTTAATAGTCCTTTAGAGCCAAAGGTGCTTCATTGCAGATCATAACATTTAGCAACCTTTGTTTTATTGTCCGGGTTGCCTACATTCGGGTAAATTGTTGGTATAGTTTTCCTGGCGTCCTTTCCTTGCTTCGCATCAGTTCACTCAAGTCTTCCCATGCTTCTCTGTATTCATCTCTCATTGTTTCTTCAGATACAATAACTCATAGATAACAATACTGAGAATAATTGGTTTAGCCTTTCCTCCTTTATTATTTTTATTTTTATTTTCTAGGAATCAATATATTTTCTTCCTCTGAAATAAATGCAAACCAATTTGAAGGGCGGGGACCCGTGGGAGAGGCGGGGACGGGGTTGGGGACAAACCCCAGGCTTCTAGGTGCCCGAGGACTCTGGCGCGACCCGGAAACGCAGTTACAAATGAGAATAATTTAAATTCTCCGCTCATTTACAGCCTGTATACCAGCAGAAGGTCCCTGGGTGCCTCCCCACCTTCGTTTCTGCTTTTCCCACCCTTTCAGGGCGGGACTTGGGCAGACTCAGGCGCGCTTCCCTCTGGGCCTGCCGAAGTGGGGTGGGTGACACTGGGCAACCAGCCCTCCTCTCAGGGTCCAGCCAAGGTCCGCTCCCTCTCATACAGGGGCCACTTATGCTCCGAGTGGGTGCTTGGGGAGACCGGCAGTTCATGCATGCCATTAGGTTTATGTATGCCATTGGGCCACCTTCAAACACACTTGCACCTCCAGGAGTGAAACTCCCGAGGCAGGACGTGGCTTTTTCAGGTTTGATTATAAAGATAGACAGCCCCTCCCACCTCAATCAATAGATTATCTTGGATCATGTAACCCTTTATCTAGTGCTAAGTCTCACTCCACCCTATCCCCACAAAGATCAACCCTTAGAGAAAGGCTAGGATTGAACAGTGCTAGCACCTATATGAGGACTATTAAAGTGATGGTCAGTAGGTGGGGACAGCGACATATCTTACTTTTTTCCTCTCCTTTCACTCACAGAAAGACCAAGTGGCACACCTGGTTAGCTACAAGAATTGCCAATGAAAGTTATTCATCCTTTGGCAGAAGGGAGCTCAGCCACTCTTTTGAATGTGCTCTTGTTTCATGAGAGCTAACCTGGAACAATCTTTTTTATTTTTATTTTTTTATTGATTAAGAAAAATTTTCCATGGTTACAGGATTCATGTTCTTTCCCTCCCTTCTTCCTACTCCCCTCTCATAGCCAACACACAATTCCACTGGGCTTTACATGAGTCATTGATCAAGACCTATTTCCATGTTATTGATATTTGCTTTAGGGTGATCATTTAGTGTCTACATCCCCAAACATCGACCCATGTAATCAAGCAGTTGTTTTTCTTCTGTGTTTCTGCTCCCATAGTTCTTTCTCTGGATGTGAATAGTGTTCTTTCTCCTAAGTCCCTCAGAAATTGTCCTGGGTCATTGCACTGCTGCTGGTAGAGAAGTCCATTACACTCAATTGTGCCACATTATATCTGTCTCTGTGTATAAGGTTCTCCTGGATCTGCTCCTTTCACTCTGCATCACTTCCTGGAGGTCATTCCAATTCACATGGAATTCCTCCAGTTCTTTATTCCTTTGAGCACAATAGTATAGCATCAACCAACAGATACCACAATTTGTTCAGCCATTCCCTAATCGAAAGGCATTCCCTTATTTTCCATTTTTTTTGCCACCACAAAGAGAGCGCCTATAAATATTTTTGTACAAGTCTTTTCCCTTATTATCTCTTCGGAGGTATAAGACCAGCAGTGGTATGGCTGGATCAGAGGGCAGGCAGTCTTTTAAAGCCCTTTGGGCAGAGTTCCAAATTGCCTTCCAGAATGGTTGGATCAATTCCCAACTCCACTAGCAATGCATTAATGTCCCTATTTTGCCACATCCCCTCCAACATTTGTTGTCATGTTAGCCAATCTGTTAGGTGTGAAGTGGTATCTCAGAATTGTTTTGGTGTGCATTTCTCTAATTATAAGAGATTTAGAGCACTTTCTCATGTGCTTATTGATGGTTTTGATTCTTCATCTGAAAATTGCCTGTTCATGTCCTTTGCCCATTTATCATTTGGGGAATGGCTTGACTTTTTGTACAATTGATTTAGTAACCTGGAACAATCTTGACTGTAGTTGGTGAAGGTAGTTTATACTGCTAGGGCTAGTGGAGTGAGGAATTGCTTTCTGAGGAAATAGGTGAACAAGCAAAAGATATTCCCTGACTGAAATCGAACCCGGGCAGTGACTCTTACCCCTAGACCACCCCGGAGCAGGCACAAACAGACACTAGAGCCCAGAAGTCAGAGATACTTGACCTGATCCGCATAAACCTCACCACCACAGCCGGCTTCAGTCTTAACCAGCCTCGGTTAAGCTGACAACCATTCTAACTTCCCAGCTTAGCAAAGCCCGAATTTTCTAAATGGCACGAATTCCCTTCTCCCCTGCGCAGGGTCCATCTTTCTTCCTGGCACATCTCCAGACTCCGCAGTCGCCTACCACTCCCAACTCCCACCTCCTTCCTTCACTTCCTTCTTGTGGCTAGTTTGGGGATGAGATCTTTTAGGCTTCCCCCAGGAGGCATCCCTTAAGGGACCAAGTCTGCGGGGCAGGAAACGCTCCAAGCCTACGTGATCTGCTCGCAGTCCAGGCTGCCTCTCCACCATGCTCAGGCTGGTACTGCGAGAGGGCGGAGAGACAGCCTCCAATTTCTGCAATGACCAGCCCTACACCCTCAAGCAATGTCTTACTTTGCCGCTCCGTTCCCTTTGGATACTCAAGAAATCACTCTTCTAGGTCTGGAGGCCGGAACCAAGCAGCCTCAAGGCCCCCCATCTTTGCTCCTCCTGTGGGTTTGGGAGCTGAGGTATCCCAGCTAGCCCAGCCAGCTGGAGGGGAGGAACTCTCCCTGGCTCCCAGGTGTTAAACAAGAAGGAAACCAAATAGTAAACAAGCAAGAGGAAGGCGGGGGGGGGGGAAATCTACCCTCCTCCCGAACAAATTCCAATTTGACAGACGGTGTAACTCATCACTATACTAACAAGGATCCTTACCGGTGTCAATTCCTTACTCGCCAATCAATATTGTTCAGTATACGTTACTTGGCCCAGGCAAGAAATGTTTCCCCTTCTTCCTGTTCCCTGCCCCTTTCGAAACATCCCTTGACTTTCTACAGCCACTACTTGCGTCCCTTTGGGCCTTCTTCCTCCATTCCTCATTTTTCAGCTGCCAGATCCAGAGAAGGAAAGCAAATTCAGCAATGCGGCATTGGCACCTCTCACCCTGTCCTCCATTGCCAAATCGGCCTTTACTGACTTGATGCTCAACCGCACAGTCACCACCAGCCCGGGATTCCTCCACCAGCTTTCACCCCGTCATGCAGGAGCACTTTCCTGCCTCCAACGCTCTCTCCAACTTGTCCAGTCTCTGGGCCACCCATTTCCTGCTCTAGAAGATTATCTATGGGACTTAATTCGATACACTTCAACTCCCTGGTCTGAAGTTACCTAATCTGTCAAAGAAATGGAGTAGACAACGCAATTCTCTTCAAAAGTTGCGGGGGGGAGGGCAGCTCCGTAGCTCAGTGGATTGAGAGTCAGGCCCAGAGATCCTACGTTCAAATCCGGCCTCAGACATTTCCCAGCTGTGTGACCCTGGGCAAGTCACTTGATCTCCATTGCCCACCCTAACCTAGGTTCCTTCCACCTAGGAGGGTTTAAAAAAAAAAAAAAAAAAAAAAGGAAAAAAAGTTGCTTCCAAACACCTTAAACTAAAATCTGAGATCCACAAGACCATTTGACCCCAGGCAAATCCCTCAAACTCTCTCTTCTCCCAGGTATCTCCCTTAGGGTGTCAAATTGCACAGCAGGTGCCCATCAGCCTTGGCATATGGAACTGCTCACCTGGAGTTCCCTGTGACAAACACTATGTAAAAGATTCTTTGGGCAGGAGTAATAATATCAGTCTTATAATCCAGAAGTTTCAATTTCATGCAAGGTACATTTTTCTAGTACTCACTACTATTCGCCTAGCCTCACTATGGAAGTACAAAGACAAATCCAAGAACAAACCTTGCCTTCACAGAGATTCTAATTTTGCAGAAAGGGACTGGAGGAGGGGATGGGTGGCCAGGAATTTAACCTGCAAACAGATGAGTGGCCATAGGAGAATTTGAGGAAGGGAAGAACACTGCCCATGGGGGAGATGTTGAGAAAGGGAGCCCTGTTGGAGGTGAAACATGACCTGAGCCTTGAGGAAATCTGAGGATTCTAAAAGGAAGAGAGGAGAATGGAGTGCTCTCTAGGCCTAGGGGACAGCCTGTGCCAATCTCTGTGAGGAGATTGATCCCTGAATTCCTGTGTAGAGGTCCAGTGGACAGGTTTTGTTGGGTTCTGATGGTAGAGGTCTGATGTGGGGTTGGGTTGTGTTATAATAAAAGGAGGTCACTTGTATCTATTTGAGGTAGTAGAAATGATGTACAGAGAGGACAAGATGACCCTTCTCCTTTATAACAGTTGCCCAGGCAGGATCCTTCAGGTCAAAGAGGTTTATCCCTTCAGGACCCACCTGGGATTAATTGATATATTGATTTGGGTTCTTCAGCTAGGATAACGTTGATATTCTGACTGCATTGACTCTCTTCCCAAAACAAGCTATGAAACTGATTTAGGAAGATACTTTAAACTTTATATATTAATAAGAAAGATAAGGGTAAAGTACTAGGGTAATAGGAAACCCTACTTTAATTATTACTATTGAAACTCTCACTGTTGGCAAATGAAGAATCAATGTAGTTTCCCTCTGGTTCAGCCTGGCCAGGGCTAAACCAGAGTAGGTAAACTGCTGGGAAATCTTCAGCTTCTTCTTCTGTAGATCTTAAGCCTAACAGTTGAGATATATCCACCCTTTCCACCCTCTTCTTCATCTCCTGCCCACTTCCTGGATCCCTCCCGGGCCCTGGGAAGCCTAGATAACTAGATGATGAAACTCCTAATATCTAGGGACAGTAGACACCGAGGTGGTGGTCAAGTACAGGTTGATAATGGTATATCAAGGACAGGAAGAGCTTGCAGAGAGATGTTTGCACCCTCTCACTCCAACATCTGGATCCACCCATCTCTAGCCTCAACACAGGTAAAAGACCCAGAACTACTGCTCAGGGTTCTCAACTGCCCCTCCTGACTCTCGCATGCCTCTCCGGGAACATTCTATCCAACTGACTTATCTGTCAATCAAAGGTGAACTTCAAGCTCCCAGAGATTCAATATAACAGTTGTTAGATGAGACAGGATATTTTTTAGGAGATCTTTTCAAATCTCCATTTAGTTGGCCACAGTCAGAATGTTAGCTTTCCTATGACTTCTTGGTCTGGGTACCCAGTTGGTGACAAACAGGCCTGGTCTCTAAGCCTCTACAAACCACAAACAGAACTCAATATCACTTCCATACTTGGGCTGGGGCTTTTCCACTGTCACTGCTGTCCAAAACATTTTGGGTGCAAACTTCTCCGCTCCAGATTCTCTTGGCCTCAGCCCAGGCCTCCTGTTACACCATCATCCCTTGTCAGAAAAATATTTTCTTTCATGTCAATCCAGAATGACATGCTGCTGCCTCTGTAGGCACCCCTGGTGCTATCTCAAAGTGTCCAGCCAGGTGCTAGTTCCCAGAGGCTCACATGAGTTTGTCCCTCTCATTGCCTTATGCCTTTGCTCCTTTTCTCCCCAGGAGAGCCAAATATCCCCAAAGGCAGGTATCTGGGGGGTTCACTCAGTTTCTCTTGATCTCTATCTGAAGCACCCAGCTTCTCTAGCTGAGCAAAGGGTAAAAGTCTTTCTGAACTGGTTGCAAGTGCTTTGGACCTGCTTCTTTGGAATGGGTTGGCTTTTCAATGAAGGATCTGCTCTGGTGCTGCCCTAGGACAATGTCTGTTCCTCAGAGATCCCAGGGCTGCTTGGGGAAATGGACACCCATAGTCAATTGATCAGTCAAACAGCAAGTATTTATTAAGTACTACAATGTTTCAGTCTCTGTGCCAGGCACGAGAGGCACAAAAATAGGCAAAAGATGGTCCCTGTCCTCAAGGAGCTTACAATCTAATGGGAAAGACAATGCTCAAACACACAAAATAATCTATAGACAGTATAAATAGAAAATAATTAAAAGAGGGAAGGCTCTGGAATTAAGTGTTGAGTATGGCTCCCTGTAGGAGTTAAGACTTTAGCTAGGACTTGAAGTCAGGGAGATCAGTGGTCAGAGAGGAGGAGGAAAGCTTTCTAGGCATGGGGGACAAACAGAGAAAATATCCAGAGTTGAGAAAATGGAATATCTTTTTCATAGAACCACCAAGAGGTCAGTGCCACTGGTTTGAAGAGTATTATGTTGGAAAGTAAAGGTGTAAGAAAACTGGAAAGGTAGGCTTTAAATGTCAAACAGACAATTTTGCATTTGACATAATGGGACCTGCACCTGAGGAAAATCAATTTAATTGGCTGAATGGAAGATGGATGGAAGTGATAAAGACTAGATAGGCAGACCCATAGCAGGCTATTGCAGTAATCAAGGCAGGAGGTGATGGGTCTGCACCAGAGAAGTAGCAGAATCAGAGGAAAGAAGGTAACATGTGTTAGAGAAGTTGCAAAAGTAAAATCTATGGATTGAATATGAGAGGTGAGACACAGAGAGCAACCCAGGATAATTCTCGGATTTGGATTTGAAAGACTGGGAGCATAGAGTTGTCCTCTATAGTTATAAAGATTGGAGTGGGGAAGGGTTTGGGGAAAAGCAATGAGTTTCATTTTGGACATATTGAGTTTAAGATGTTTTCTGGATGTTCAGACAGACAGACAACTATTCCCAAGGCAGGAGAGGTTATATGGAAGGGCCACCTTTTGTGCTTGAGTTTTCTCTTTGCTGGACTGGTCCTGTGGATGGATAGGTCGACTGGAGAATGTTGTCCTTTAGAGAGGCAACTTAAAACGAGGAGACCAGTGAAAGGGGTGTGGTTCCAGCGACGGGAAGAAGCTACTGTAGTCTTTTTTTAGATACTTTTTAAACACTTACTTTCCGTTTTAGGATCAATCCTAAGTATAGGTTCCAACCAGAAGATCGGAAATTGGGGCTAGGCAATTGGGGGTAAGTAACTTGTCCACGGTGACACATCTAGGAAGTGTCTGAAGCCATATTTGAATTCAGGATCTATTGTCTCCCGATCTGGTTCTTGATCCACTAATCCACTGAACTGCCCCCCCCCCCCCGGTTTTCTAAAGTTTTTTGGGGGGGCGGTGGTGGTTTGAGGTGGGGGTGATGTGAACAAAGTGTGAGAGGAATATGCTGAGGTCAGGATGGCCGAGCGGTCTAAGGCGCTGCGTTAAGGTTGCAGTCTCCCCTGGAGGCGTGGGTTCGAATCCCACTTCTGACAAGGTTGTTTTCCTTACTCACTTTGGGGACTAATCGCTTTCGTCATTGACCAGACTTCAATAAAATACACAAAGCTAAAAGTAAGCTATATACGCCACTTGGAACGACTTGTCGACTCAGACTCTATGCTAGGACCCTGGGGTTGTCTTCCCTGATATCAGGCCACCAGAGTACTCCTTACTTTGAATACTAAATCTGTTAGCAATTTGATTTTTCATTTCGTATTCAGTCTTTTAACTGAGTAATACAGGCTCATCCTTTCTTCTAAGGCATAGTCTTAGAATCCTTTCCAGATGCCACCTTATCACGCACAGGAACCTTAGTTCTTTTGCTCTCATCCCCAGATCTCCAACAGAGGGGTTTGGGGAGGGCAACGAAGCCAGATCTTTTTTAGCTATATAGGCTCAAGGACTAGGGGGGAAAGATGGAGTGGCCAGAGATTCAAACAGCAAGCAAATGAATAACCACAGTAACTAGGCTCTCCACGAAGAAAAAAGAAGGTTGGAATAACTCCAATAATACTTATTGGAGTCAAGTAGAGAATCAGTCAAGGAAGAATAAATGTTTTGCCATGTCACATTGATGGTGCCAATAAAATTAAATAACATGAATTTGTGGTAGACCCAGTTAGCAAGGTGTTATTATTTCTTTCAGCAACCTCCCTTCCTTTACAGACAAGGAAATGGATGGCTAAAGAAATAAATAGCCCAAGGTCACCCAGTTTTTGAGAAACAGAGCTGGAATTCAAACTTTCATCTTTTATTATTATTTTTTAATTATTTTTTTCCAATTACATATAGGAACAATTTTTGATAATTATTTTCTGACATTTTTTGATTCAGATTCTGTCACTCCTTTCCTTCTCCCCTCCCCAGGTGGTAAAATAGTCGGATATAGGCTATACCAGTATTTTCATGCAATGCATATTTCCATATTCCCCATGTAGTGACTGAAAACAGATATCACATATATACAATAAAAAACTCATGAAAGAAATAAAGTGAAGGATGACCTGATTTGATCTGCAATCAGCTTCCAAGAGTTCCTCCTTTGACTTTGGATAGAGGGTTTTTTGTTTATTTGTTGTTGTTTTTTAATCATGGGTCCCTTGGGGTTATTGTGGAACCTTGTTTTGCTGATAATATTTTAGTCTTTCACAGATGGTCATCATATAATATTTCTTACTTGATGCACTATTTTCCGGGTTCAGTGTCTGGATTCAGATTCTATCAATTCTTTCTTTGGAAGTAAATGTATTTTTAAAGGATTTTTTTCTCTCTCAAAGAAAATAATGAAAAGAAAGTCAACTAATTGCAAGAAGAGATCCCAAAACTTGCTGAAAAAAAATTCTTTAAAAATTAGAATAGGCACATCCCCTCCAACATTCACCACTTTCCTTTGCTGTCATGTTAGCCAATCTGCTAGGTATGAGGAGGTGCCTCAGAGTTGTTTTGATTTGCATTTCTCTAATTATAAGAGATTTAGAACACTTTCTCAGGTGCTTATTGATAGTTTTGATTTCTTTATCTGAAAATTTCCTATTCATGTCCCTTGCCCATTTATCATTTGGGGAATGGCTTGATTTTTTGTACAATTGATTTAGCTCCTTATATATTTGAATAATTAGACCTTTGTCAGAAATTTTTGTTATGAAGATTTTTTCCCCAGTTGTTGATTCCTTTCTAATTTTGGCTGCATTGGTTTTGTTTGTACAAAACCTTTTTAGTTTAACATAATCAAAATTATTCATTGTACATATACATTGCTGGTGGAATTGTGAATTGACCCAACCATTCTGAATGGCAATTTGGAACTATGCTCAAAGGGCTTTAAAAGACTGTCTGCCCTTTGATCCAGCCATACCACTGCTAGGTTTATGCCCCAAAGAGATCATAAGGAAAAAGACATGTATAAAAATATTTATATCTGCACTCTTTGAAGTGGCAAAAAACTGGAAAATGAGGATATGCTTTTCAACTGAGGAATGGCTGAACAAATTGTGGTATCTGCTGGTGATGGAATACTATTGTGCTCAAAGGAATAACAAACTGGAGGAATTCCATGTGAAATGGAATGACCTCCAGGAATTGATGCAGAGTGAAAGGAGCGGATCCAGGAGAACATTGTAAATAGAGACTGATACACTGTGGTAAAATCAAATGTCATGGACTTCTCTAGTAGCAGCAATGCAATGAACCGGGACAATTCTGAGGGACCTATGAAAAAGGACGCTATCCACATTCAGAGGAAAAACTATGGCAGTAGAAACACAGAAGAAAAACAACTTCTTGAACACATGGGTTGTTGCGGATATGATTTGGGATGTAGACTCTAAACAACCATCCCAGTGCAACTATCAACAATATGGAAATAAGCCTTGATTGATGACACATGTAAAAACCAGTGGAAATGCACATCAGCTATGAGCGATGGGGTGGGGTGGGTGGAGGGAAGAGTAAGAACATGGAAAATTTTTTTATTATACAATAAAAAAATTAGAATTGGGCAAGGGAAAACTAAAGATTTCATAAGATATCAAGAAATAATAAAACATGAGTAGTTAGGTGGCTCAGTGGATAAAGAGTCAGCCCTGGAAATAAGAGGTCTTGAATTCAAATATTATCTCAGACACCTAGTTGTGTGACTCTAAGGAAGTCATTTGACCACAATTGCCTAGCCTTTATCACTCTTCTGCCTTGGAACCAATATGTAGTATTGATTCTAAGACAGAAGATCAGTTTTAAAAAATGAAATAATAAAGCAAAGTCAAAAGAAGGAAAAAATAGAAAAAAACATAAAATATCTCATTAGAAAGACAATTGACCTAGAAAATAGATTGAGGAGAGATTATATAAGAATTTTTGGACTACCTGAAATGCATAATAAAAAGAAGTTTAGACCCTATACTTCAAGAATTTATTAAGAAAAACATTGTACACAGAGACTGATACACTGTGACACAATCGAATGTAATGGACTCTCTACTAGCAGCAATGCAATGATCCAGGACAATTCTGAGGGACTTATGAGAAAGAATGATAACCACAACCAGAGAAAGAACTGTGGGAGTTGAAATGCAGAAGAAAAACATATGATTGATTACATGGTTCTATGGGGATATCATTGGGGATGTTGACTTTATTTTTTTTTAATTTAAATATTTTATTTTTTTAGAAAAAAATTCCATGATTACAGGATTCGTGTTTTTACTTTCCTCTTCACCCCCTTCACCCTCCCCCCATAGCCAACGGGAATTTCCACTGGCTTTAACATGTGTCATCAATCAAGACTTATTTACATATTATTGATAGTTGCATTGGTGTGGTCATTTCCAGTCTACAGGGGATGTTGACTTTAAATGATAACTCTATTGCAAATATGAATAATATGGAAATAGGTTTTTAACAATGACACATGTAAAACCCATTGGGATTGCTTTTCTGCTCAGGGAGGGATCAGGGGAGGGAAAGAACATGAATCATGTAACCATGGAAAAATATTCTAAATTAATTAATTATAAATGGAAAAAAAAGAAAAATCATCCTGAAGTTTTAGAACTAGAGAGTAAAATAGAAATGGAAAAAATTCCACTGACCATGGCCTGAAATATCTCAAAATGAAAGCTCACAGAAACAATATAGCTAAGTTTCAAAGTCTCCAGGTTAAAGAGAAAATATTATATAAGCAACTAGAAATAGATTTCAATATCATAGAGCTACAATTAGGATAACATAAGATTTAGCAGGTTCTACATTAAAAGACTGTGGAATATGATATTATGACAAGCATAGGAGCTAGGTTTGTAGCCAAGAATAATCTACCCAACAAAGCTGAATGTAATCCGACAAGGGAAAAAATAGATATTTAATGGATTAAAAAACTTTCAGGCATTCTTGAGGAAAAGATTAGTATTGAACAGAAAATTTAATTTACAAATTAGAGAATCAGGAGAAACAAGAAGGTAAACGTGAAAGACTAATCATAACAGATTTAACAAGATTAAACTATTTGCTTCTTATATGGGGAAATTATATTTGTAATTCTTTAGAATATTATTGTCCTGGGGTAGTTAGAAAAAGTATACATAGAGGGTTTGGAGTTGAGCTGATTATGATGGGATGTTCAAAAATAAAACTAGGTAAGGAGAGGTAAAATGGAGCAAATTATCTCATCTGAAAGAGACATGGATGGAAGAAATGTTACAATGGAGGATATCCTTATTCTCATCAGAGCTGGGTTAAAGAGGAAATAACATATACATTTAATTGTGTATAAATAATCTTTTTAAAGTACAGAGAAATAGGAGGGCAGAGGGATAGGGAAAGGGAGGGACTCTTAGAAGGGTGTTCAGATTAGGGAAGCAGTGGTCAAAAGCAAATTAGACTTCTGAAAAATGGGTAGGGAGAGGGAGGGAGGGGAGAGAGAAAGAGACAGAGAGGAGCAAGGAAGGAGGGAGAGGAGGAGGGAGGCAAAGAGGGAAGGATAAACAGTGAGGAAAAATAGGATGAAGTGAAATATACAATTAGGCATCAGAACTCTGAAAGTGAATGGAATAAACTCACCCATAAAATGGAAACAAGTAGAAAAACATGGATTAAAAAATAACATGACTATGTTGTTTACACAAAACACATTTAAAAGTGAGAGATATACATAGAGCAAAAATATTTTAAAATTTTTATTTTGAATATTTCCCCATAGTTACATATTTTATGTTCTTTCCCTCTCCCCTAACCCCTCCCCAACACCCCTTAGCCAATGCACAATTCCACTGGGTTTTACATGTATCATTGATCAAGACCTAATTCCATATTATTGATAGTTGGACTAGAGTTATCGTTTAGTGTTTACCTCACCAATAATAACCCCATCAGCCCATGTGATCAAGCAGTTGTTTTTCTTCTGTGTTTCTATTTTTATATTCATAATCTGGGAAGTGATGGATGCCACCTTGAATGACAGGGAAGGCAATTGGAAGACACAGAATGTTCCCAGGTGCCGTGAGCCAGGGGCAAACGTCGGTTGGCCCCACAGTATAATTACCCCTGACAGCCACTTGGAAGAGGTCTCTCTGGTGTCTGGAGGTCTCTGGACAGGAGTCTCTGGACTGGGAAATCTCTGAGTGGGTGGTGAAAGGAGGCAGGGAGGTCTATGAAGAAGAGGGTAGGAATAGATCTGAATATTTCCTGAAGACTGTGAAAGCTAATGCATCACCAACGCTGGTAGTGAGAAAGCTGAGAGAATAAGATCACCAACACAGCTGCATCAATAGCATTCCCTATTCTCTGGCTTGGCTGTGACCAGGCTGGACCAGAGGTAGTGGAGAGAATAAATCTCCAGCTTCCACTTGATCAATAACCTCCAGTCCTGATTGTCAACTAGTTATAGATAATAGATTGATAGGGTCTCAAATCCCCAAATCCTTGTCCGGTTTATCCTTTCCCTGATTATAGATAAAGAGAGTTCAATAAGTACCTTCCCGAGTGGTCCTTATATTACTACCCTTGGGAGGGAATCAAATTAAGTCAGATCCCAAACGTAATCCAAAGCAAATCAATAGCCCTATATTAATCTATCCAACCCCAGGTTGAACCTGGAAAGGTTATCCATCTATTTAACCTCTCGAGGGTCCTCCCTGGGTGACTGTTAGAAAGGGAAATTATATCAACTGTCAAGGGTGATCAGAGTTGGTGTTCCTCCATCATCTGCAGCTGAGGAGAATACAGATAGATACAGTCACATCATTGTACATCTGTATCTCCTTAGGACCCCTTTTTGTTTATAACACTACTCCCACAGTTCTTCCTCTGAATGTGGCTAGTTTTCTTTCTCATAAGTCCCTCAGCCTTGCTCTGGATTCTTGCATTGGCTGCTAGTAGAGAAGTCCTTTATGTTTGATTGTACCACAGTGTGTCAGTCTCTGTTTACAATGTTCTCCTGGATCCACTCCTTTCACTCTGTATCAATTCCTGGAGGTCATTCCAGTTCACATGGAATTCCTCCAGTTCTTTATTCCTTTGAGCACAATAGTATTCCTTCACCAACAGATACCACAATTTGTTCAGTCATTCCCCAATCGAAGGACATTCTCCATAGAGCAAGAATAAAGAGGGCTGGATTATATTTTCTTATGCTTCAACTGATGAAAAAAAAAAGCAGGGATAATTGCTAGGTCTATTTCCCAAGTAGATAAGAAGAAAAGGGAAAGAAGATATATGTTCCAAAATATTTAGTGCAGCTCTATTTGTGGTGGCAAAGAACTGGGAATTGAGGGAATATCCATCAAATTGGGAATGGCTAAACAAATTGTGGCATATGATTGTGATGGAATACTACTGCACTGTAAGAAGAAATGAGCAGACTAATTTTTAAAAACATGGAAAGAACTACATGCAATAATGAAGAGTGAAACAAGTAGAGCCAAGATAACATTATATACAGCTACAGATTTAATGTTGAAGAATAACTTGTGAAAGTTCACCTCTAGAGAATGAACTGAGAAGTAGAAATTTGAAAGATGTAGTAATCTCTGTATACAAATCTGTTTGCCAGTTGATACATTATATGATGTGGGGAGGGAAGGGATGGCCTGAGATACCTGGAAATAAATTCTATTAAAAAAATTTAAAGCAGGAGTGGCAATCAATCTTAGACAAAGCTAAACTTGGAATAGATTAAATTAAAAGAGATAAATAGGGAAACTATATTATATTGAGATACCATAGATAATGAAACTAAATATATATGCACCAAATGGTTTAGCATCCAAATTTATAAAGGAAAAATGAATTGCAGGTGGAAATGGCAAAACTATAATAGTGAGGGACTTTCCCCTTTCAGAACTAGATAAGTCTAACCCAAAAATTAATAAAAAAAATAATTCAAGGGATTGAACAGAATCTTAAATAAGCCAGATATCAAAGACATCTGGTGAGAATTGAATGGGAATAGAAAGGAATATGCCTTTTCTCAGCAGTACATGGCACACTTACAAAAATTGGTCATATGTTAGGACATACAAACTTTATAGTCAAATACAGAAAAGCATAAATATCAAATGCATCCTTTTCTGATCACAAAGATATAAAGTTACATTAAATAAAAGACCATGGAAACATGGATTAAAAGTTAAATAGAGACTAAATAACATAATCTTAAAGAATGAGTGGGTCAAAGAACAAATCATAGAAATGATAACTAATTTTACTAAAGAGAATGATGATGAGACAACATACAAAAACTAATGGGATGCAGTAAAATCAATAATCAGAGGAAAATGTATATCTCTAAATTCTTGTAAAAATAAAATAGAGAAAGAGCAAATCAATGACTTGGGTATGCAATTTTAAAAAACTAGGAAAATGAACAAATATAAAATCTCCAATTAAACATGAAGTTGAAAATTCTGAAAAATAAAGGCAAGATTAATAAATTTTAATATAAGAAAACCATTAAATTGATAAATAAACCTATGAGTCCATTTTCTTAAAAAACAATAAAATAAATAAACCTCTATTTAATGTGGTTTTTAAAAAGAGGGAAGAAAACCAAATCACTAACATGAAAATGAAAAGGGCAAATATAACACTAATGAAGATGAAATTAAAGTCATTGTTAAGAGTTATTTTTCCAAATTATATGCCAATAAATTTAACAGTTTAAGTGAAATGGAAAAAATACAAACTGCCCAAATTAACAGAAGGGAAAATGAAATATCTAAATAAACCTATTTTAACAAAATAATAAAATAAAATGGAAAAGATCATAAATGAGCTTATGAAGAAAAAAGCATCATAACCAGAAGGATTTACAAGTAAATTCTACTAAACATTTAAAAATAAGTTAATTTCAACATCAAATAAATTATTTGGAATAATAGACAAAGAAAGTGCCTACTAAACACCTTTTATGAAACAGATATGATGCTGATACTTAAACCAGGAAGAGCAAAAACAGAGAAAGAAAATCAGAGACCAATTTCACTAATGAATATTGATGCAAAAATTCTAAATAAATGACTAGGTAGGAAATGACAATATATCACAAAGATTATATTTGCTTTTATGTATTAACATAATTGAGTATATCAATTAAAAAGCAACAAAAATCATATGATTAAATCAATAGCTACAGAAAAAGCTTTTGACAAAATTTATTCCTCTTTCACATTAATAAACACTTGGAAGCATAGGTATAAATGAATTTTTCTTAAAATGATAAAAAGCATCTACCTAAAACCATCAACAAGCATTATGTTTAATGGGGATAAACTAGAAGCCTTTCCAATAAGATAAAGAGTGAAACAAGAATGCTCATTATCACTGAGTCAATATTGTAATATTTGGTATTCAATGTTGGTACTATTGCTACACAGCAATAAGAAAAAAAATAATGGATTTAATCAGAACAGGCAATGAGCAAATAAAATCATCTTTTTTGATAAAGATATGATAGTATAATTGGAAAACCCTAGAGATTCAATTAAAAAGTCAGTTGGGGTGGCAGCTAGGTGGCTCAATGGATTGACAGCCAATCCTAAAGAAGGGATATCCTGGGTTCAAATTTGACCTCAGACACTTTTTAGCTATGTTTCCCTAGGCAAGTCACTTAACCCCCATTTCCTTACTGCTCTTCTGCTTTGGAACCAATACACAGTATTGATTCTAAGACAAAAGATAAGGATTTTTAAAAAGTTAGCTGAAGTCAATTAATTTTATTTTTGTTTTTTTTTTTTTAAACCCTTAACTTCTGTGTATTGGCTCATAAGTGGAAGAGTGGTAAGGGTGAGCAATGGGGGTCAAGTGACTTGCCCAGGGTCACACAGCTGGGAAGTGTCTAAGGCTGGCTTTGAACCTAGGACCTCCTGTCTCTAGGCCTGACTCTCAATCCACTGAGCAACTCAGCTGCCCCTGAAGTCAATTAATTTTAGCAAAATAGGAGGATATAAAATAAATTCACATAAATCATCATCATTTTAAAAAATCACCAAGAAATCCCTGCAAGAAGAGGTAGTAAGAAAAATTTCATTTAAAATAACCATATAAATGTAATACATATAAATAAATATAACATAAAATAGTTGAGAATCTACCTACTGAAACAAACCCACGAAATATATGAAAATACTTTACAAAACACTTTTTATACAAATCAAATCAGATATAAATAACTGAAGAAATATAAATTGTTCATGGGTGGGCCAAGCCAATGTAATAAAAATTGCGATTCTACCTAAACTAATTTACTTATTCAGTGCCTTCCCAATTAAACTATGGAAAATTTTATGTTATTGAGATAGAAAAAAGAACAAAATTCATTTGGAAGAGCTAAAAGTAAAAAAAAAAATCAATGCAATGAATGAAAAGAATAAAGGAAGGATTTCTAGTAATATCAGATCTTAAACTATCTCATAAGGCAATAATTATCAGAACTATCTGGTATTGTTTGAGAAACAGAATAGTGAATCAACAGAATAGACTAGGTATACAATACATAGTAGTAAATAATTATAGTACTTTATGTTTCATAAACATAAAGAGGTAAGCTTTGGCGATAAGAATTTGCTAATTTGGTGAAAATTGTTGGGAAAACTAGAGAGCAATCTGGCAGAAACTGGACACAGGCCAATGTCTTATCCCATTTACCAAGAAAAGGCCAAAAGGGATATATGATTTAGATATAAAGGAAAACATCATAAGTAAATTAGAACATGGAACATTTTACCTTTTGGATTTATGGATAGGAGAAGATTTATGAATAAACAAGAGACTGATAGCATTGAGGGATATAAAATGGATAATTTTGATTACATTAAATTTAAAAGGTTTCATACAAATAAATCCAATGTAGTCAAGATTAGAAGGAAATAAAATCAGAGAAAAAAACTTGCATACAGTTTCTTGAATAAAGGCTTCATATCTCAAATATATAGAGAACTGAGTCAAATTCATAAGAATACGAGCTATTCCCTAATTGATAAATGGTCAAAGGATATGACCAGCAATTTTTGGAAGAAGAAATCAAAGCTATATAAAATCATATAAAATATTCTAAATTATTATTGACAAGATAAATGTAAATTAAAACAACTTTGAGGTATCATTTACACCTATCAGTCTGGCTAAAATTATAGAAGGGCAAAATGACAAATGTTGGAGGGTATGTGTGAAAATGGGGACACTACACTGTTGGTAGAACTGTGAACTGATCCAACCATTTTGGAGAATAAACTGGAATTATGTCCAAAGAGTTATAAAACTGTGTGAACCCTTTGATTTAGCAATACCATTATTGGGTCTGTTTCCCAAAGTAATTGGGGGGAAAAGGAAAAGCACTTATATGTGTTATGGGTAAATTATCGGAGGCAGGTTGGTAATCAGAAGGCTGCTAAGCCTCGCTTGACCTGACAGGCTCTGTTGACTGAGTCGGCCAAGTAGGCACTGGAAATCACAGGCACTGGATGAATCTGGGGTATTGGGTGAAGTGTTTGCCAGGTGGTTACCCAATGTGTCAGTGACCCCCAAACCTATGGAGATCAGCTTAGCCAAGCCTCTGCCCACCACAGTGCCCAAATTAGGAACCTAATGGGAGTTGTGTGTTTAACAATTCCTCTAGCCCTGACTTGGGGTTGGATTTGATGGTAAAGGATTGGTTTGGGCTGGTATAGATATGCTCGCTGGATTAATGCTATTCTGACTGCAGTTTATAAATCCCTTCCCTAATCAGTTATAGATGATTCACCAATTAGGAAAGGAACACCACTCTTCTTTGAACTGTAACAGGGTTTATTTGCTATCTATAAGGGTTAGGAACAAGGAACCAGGATAAAGGGTTTTGGGAAATATTAAGCTAAATCTAAATGAATAAAGGTGAACTGAATCAACTGGATGATAGATTTGGTAATAAACTGGAGCTTTCTTCTCCCTCTCACAATCCCTGGCTCAGCCGGGCCATGGCACAAGCCAAAGGATAGGGAAGGTTAGCGATAGTCTTCTTGTTGGCTGTGATGATGTTTCTCTCAGCTCTATTAATTAACAGGTAATTTGTTTCCTATGGCAACCAGATATGGATGCTGGATTGCAGGTCTAGGCCTACCCTCCCTCCAATACACCCTCCTCCCAAGAATCCTCAAGAATGAGAGACCCAGTTTGCTGTTGTCCCTGGGTATTTATAGGGTGGTTCCAACTGTCTTCTGGCCCTGGCTCACGCCATCCTGGGCACATTCCAAGATCTTCAACCGATGTTCCTGTCACTCAATGTATCCTCCATCTTGTCCCAGAAGTTCCTTATTACATATGTTCTAAAATATTTATAGCAGCTTTTTTGTGGTGACAAAGAAATGGAAATTGAGGAGATGTCCATTAATTGGGGAATGGCTGAATAAGTTGTGGTATATGATTATAATGGAATGCTACTGAGCTGTAAGAAATGACAAGCAGGTTGATTTTAGAGGAAAAAAACACGGAAAGACTTTCATGAAATAACCAAGAGTGAAACAAACAATCAATTCCATAAGAATTCAGTAAGAGCAATATTGTTTGAAGAGTAAACTGTAAATGAATAAGCTATTCTGAATAATAATGAATATTCAAATAATCTACAAAAGACTTATGAAGGAAGATGCCATCCACACCCTGACAAAGAACTGCTATGTGGAAGTATATATATTTCATGGTTTCACATATATATCATTGTCAGATATTGACCTCTAGTGTAGGACTGGGTGGAAAGGAGAGAAATAGCTCAGACCTCAAAATATAAGAAAAAATAAAATAAAATAATATTTTTAAAATTATGTTCACGTGATCATGAGCAGGTTGCTTCACCAGCTTCATTCTCTTCTGCTTGTTTGATTGAGACACCTGGAAATTGTAGGGCAAATTGAGATTGTGCTTTTTCCAGATCTAGAGACATCTGAAGACCAGTCAGAAATTGTGGTTCCCAATGAAGATCATCAGAGAACCAACAGTAGATAATCTTATGTCTACAATGAAGTGGGTAAATAAACACTGGGGAGATAGTAGAAGGAGAAAGGGAAAGATGGAGGAATGCTGGGGTGAGTTGGTTAACTGCCAAAACACTTAAAACACAAAGGAATCACACCCACTCCCACAAGTAATGGACAAGGCTTGAGGAATGAGTAGTGACAGCACTGAGGGAATGGCAGTTGAGACCAACTGTCCTAACTCTAGGCAGGGATTAAATTACACTATAGTGGGTCCTCTGGGTTGTGGAGTAGGAAACAAACAGGAAGTTATCAAAACAGTTTAATGAAGTTAGGGGAAAGGTGAAATGGGAGAGATTTGACTATTCTAACAGGGAAAGCTCAACCAACTGCCACTTAGAATGGGGAGTTAAGCTGGTTTCCTCTAACACTAGCACAGACAGGCAGGCAGTGGACAGGAGAGACTGCTATGGGCTTGGAGACAAGGAGATTCTCACAACTGGTCCAGGCTGATCCTTTGATGACTTCAAAGTACAGGAACCAAATCCTTGCTCAGCCAGTAAAATCCAATGGACTAGGGAGAAAGGCAATCTGCAATTTGTCCACCAAATTGCAGAGGCTGAACCTTATCTCAACCTAGGCTCTTGATTTGATGTTGACTCCCAAGATCTCCAACTGGTTACAGGTTGCAGACAAACTGCTAGGCAGGATCACAGCTCCAAAACTTCCTTCCTCCAGTCCTGATAGTTCCCTCTCTCCTCTCTGCATTCCGTAAAGAATGTTCATGTCTGCCAGCCAAGATTTTGTTTTTTTTTTGCTGTCCATGCATGTATACTTATCTACCTTAACTACTTTATACTCTTCTCTTATAAATTTACCTATAACAACAAAGAGGTTGTGGATATTATATCAAGGACCATAAATGGGAGAGAGGTTACTTTTTTAAAAAATGTAAAAATTATTGAATTGAAAATTATAATTGGAATAAAGAAAAATAGCAAGAGATGGATCAAGAGGGAAGGCAGAGAACAGTATGCTTTGAGGAATCCAGCAATTTCAGAAATTAGTGTAATTCAAGCCTCAAATCCCATCTATATGGGACTTTCTCTTTGGTATCGATTGATTAATCAGTGCTTTTCAGCTTTGTGAAGGATGGAGTTGGGGAGAGCTTGAGAACAAGAGAGACTAGACTTCTGACAGCTAACATCTTCAAAAGAGATTCAACTTCTGAAGATAAGTCCCTGAAAAGATAAGGTCTTTGGGAAGAAACTGGTATGTAGAGGAGCTGGCAATTTTGATCATGTTCCTGTTCCTAGCTTACTACACTAGATACATCAAGCAATTTCTCATTGGGTGAGCTCTGACTCTTTTTTTTTTTTTTGAAATTGTTATTTAATTTATTAGTTTAGAACATTTTTCCATGGTTATAGGAATCACATTCTTTCCCTTCCCTCTCTCCCCTCCCTCCCATAGCTGAAGCACAATTCTCCTGGGTTTTACATCATTGATCAAGACCTATTTCCATATTATTGATATTTGCACTAGGGTGGTCATTTAGAGTCAGACTCTATTTGGGGTTGAGCTAAGTTATCTCATTCCAAATGGGATCCTTCATTAACACTATTGCCTAGTATGTATTTCCCTCTGATTTCTGTTTTCTATGTTTAGATTTTTAAAAAGCTTACTTGCCATTTGTGACGTGGTGTTCATTGTGGAACTGGCATTTTGTGAGAAGTAAGTCAAGCCTTGAATATATAGCTTGGGATACTTCTTCCCCATTAAGTAATAACACTTAGGGGGAAATGATACACATATTTCAAGCATTACTTTATTATGTTGATTTTTTCCTTTTTCCCCTTTTTGTCTTTAAAAGTACTATTTGTTATATAGAATTGTTCACTGAGAGGGAAAGGACAGATTCTGGAGAAAACTAAGATGATGAAAAACACAAAAGGTATCGAGAAACTTGTTTTAATATTTAAAAAATGATACAAACATTTCATGTAACAGTACAAAATATAACTAACATTATATACATATAACAACAGTGGTTGGAGGGCTTAGACAATCTCCAGATGGGGTCAATATTCATCCAGCCAATGGCCTTCTGGCTTTCTAATTCTATAAGAGAAAGTTTGCTTCACACATTAGAAATGGAAAATAAGCTCAAGAGCCAGGACATATTTTTAATTAAAAAAATTTTTTTCCATTACAGGTAAGAACAATTTTTAACATTTGTTCTTTAAAATTCCAAGTTCAAAATTCTTTCCTTTCCTTCTCTCCCCCCTCATTGAGAAGGCAAGCAGTTTTATATGGATTCTACATGTGCAGTCATGCAAAACCTCTTTCCATATTAATCTTATTGAGAGAAAATGCCCCTTGATGAAAAAATAAAATAAAAGTAGTATACTTCAATTAGCATTCAGATTCCATAAGTTCTTTCTCTGGAGGTAGATAGCATTTTTTCATCCTAAATCCTTTGGAGTAGTCTTGGATTTTTGTATTGCTGAGAATAGCTGAGTCATTCACAATCGATGATATTACAATATTGATGTTACTGTATACAGTATTCTCCTGTTTTTGCTCACTTCATATGTATCAACTCATGTGTCCTTTTAGGTTTTTCTCTAAGCATCCTTCTCATAATTTCTTATACCACAATAGTATTCCTTCAAATTATATACCGCAACTTCTTTTTCCATTTTCTAATTGATGGCCATCCCCTCAATTTCCAATTCTTTGCCACCACAAAGAGAGCTGCTATAAATATTTTTGTACATATATAAATCCTTTCCCTCTTTTAAAAAGTCTCTTTGGGATCGAACCTAGTAATGGTACTGCTAGGAGGAAGGGTATATATAGTTTTATAGCCTTTTGAGCATAGTTCCAAATTGCCCTCCAGAATGGTTGGATCAGTTCACAACTCCACCAACAATGCATAGAGGCCAGACACATTTCTGATCTCCCTTCTCTAGAGAGACACCTGTAAGGAAGAAGGGAAGGGATTGCTAGAGCCTCATTCTCAGTTCTCTTCTGATAAATCTAATTATTGATTAGGAATTATTATTGATTATTAAGTTGATTTGATTGTTGATTGATATATTAATTTATTAATTATTGATTGGTTAATCTAATTCTACTGTTAGAAACAGCCCTACATGAATAGTTGAGTAAGTGATTTGACCCATTAAGAAATATTTAGAATTGATACTGGGCTAATCAATTTAATCTAGTCATCTGAGCACATATATAATGGTCTAATAATTATATATAATCACTTAAATATATAACTATATAAGAAATTAATTATATGAATCCTGCAGGTATAAGAAGGTATATCAGAGTGCTTATCTTCTTCTATAGCCAGCTGCAAGAAGACAACCACAGCAGCAAAAGATAACAGTATCTTATATTTGACAAAATCATAGATCCAAATTTTTGGAATAAGAAATCACTGTTTGATGAAAATTGCTTGGAAAACTGGAAACTAATTTGGGAGAAACTTAGGTGTATAGACCAATATCTCACACCATTCACTAAGATAAGATAAAAATAAGATCATAGATACGTAATCTAGACATAAAAGGAGATACTATAAATAAATTAGAAGACCACAGAACACCTATCAGATTTATGGATAGGAGAGGAATTTGTGAGTCAACAAGAGATGGAGAGCATTGTGAAATGTAAAAATGGACAACTAAATTTTTTTTCTTTATTTTATTTTAATATCAAATTTCCATATAAGTTTTCCAAAGTTATATAATTCACATTGTCTCCCTCCCTCATTCCCTCCCTGCTCCCAGTCCGGGTAATACATGTATTATCAAGCAAGACACATTTTCATATTACTCATTTTTGTAAGTGAATAATCTTATAAAACCAAAAACCCAAGTCATATACCCAAATAGTCATTGGCCATAGCGATCCTGTTGGCCTTGTCCAAGCTCTTGACCCTGGCTGACTCGTTCAAGGTGTCGTCAGCATCCACGTCAGAGGTCATCTCCACCTGGGGGACCCCGGGCCTGGGGACGTGTGGGAGGAAAGTCTGCCAGCCCAAAGCGGCCCAGCAAGCTGCTGTCGAGGGTCACGGCCCGCTCCCCCTTCCCCCCATACACTTGGATCAGCACTGCCGCCTGGTGGACTCAGGACGTGGTGAATGTCTGCGTCTACTTGCGGGGATGGTGGAGTTGCGCTCGGTCAGGGTAGTCATCACAGCTCCTGCAGTCTCCAGGCACAGGGACAGGGGGACCTCATCGAGCGCAGGGCTGTTCCCCATCAATACGATCGTAGGCCTCGGCTTCGTCGGGATTGATGCTCTTGTTGAGCTCCTTGTCCTGGAAGAAAACCCGCAGCAGCTTGTGCACCCGGGGAATGCGGGCGG
>NC_058133.1:438587998-438641149 GCF_016433145.1 Gracilinanus agilis | reverse complement strand
CGTCCTGAGTCCACCAGGCGGCAGTGCTGATCCAAGTGTATGGGGGGAAGGGGGAGCGGGCCGTGACCCTCGACAGCAGCTTGCTGGGCCGCTTTGGGCTGGCAGACTTTCCTCCCACACGTCCCCAGGCCCGGGGTCCCCCAGGTGGAGATGACCTCTGACGTGGATGCTGACGACACCTTGAACGAGTCAGCCAGGGTCAAGAGCTTGGACAAGGCCAACAGGATCGCTATGGCCAATGACAAGGGCCGACTGCTCCGACAGGAGGAGGTGGAGGGGCTGGTGCAGGAGGCCCAGAAATCCAAGGCCGAGGACCAGGCTCAGTGGCAGAAGGGGACGACCCTGCAGCCCTGGGTCTTCCATGTCAAGAGCACCGTGCTGGAAGGTGGTCTTTGGGGCGAGATCAAAGACGAAGACAGGAGGAAGATGGGCTGCAAAAGTGCCATGAGGCCCTCTCCTGGTGGGAGGGCAACCAGCTTCCTGAGAAGGAGTAAGTATGAACACCAGAAGAAGGAGTGGGAGCACCTGTGTCACCCCATCATGGCCCAGCTCTGCCAGACACCCTGGGCACCTGTTGCAGGGAGCAGCTGTCGGACCCAGGCCAGGCAAGCAGACCCCAGCCCGGGACCCACCATCCTCCCACAAGGGGACCCTCCTGGCTGGAGGTCTTTTCTCTGAATGTTGCTCCTCCTCCAGGGTCTCTGGCCTTTACCCCAGGTGCTTTCATAGGCATCCCTGTCCTCAGTGGATCCTGGAAACGAGTCATCCTCATTTGACTTTTCTCCCTCCATCTTCCCTCTCCACCCCAGACAAGCTACCCCCATTGTCTGGACGGGCTTTCCTGCCAGCCATCTTGTAGATCTCTTAAGTTAGCTGTGTTTTCTAGGACTTCTTCTGTGAAATATTTCTATTGATATTGTTTCTGTAAAGAAAGATGGTCTTGTGGAAAATTTAACAGCAACCCCCAAGTTGGTCTCTGCTTGCAATCAAATCAGTCAAAGGGGGGATTGGGACCTGGGGGGACTGAGCCCCTGGTGTCTCCCCTCATCTGCAAAGTTCTTTTTCTGGAACAGAGACCAAGAGGAGATTTTCTAAAACACCCCCTTTGGACAAAGAGTTTAGCTGCCATAGAGAGAATAGAGAGAAAAGGATCTGTCAGCTGCCATACTGTCACATGAACAAATCCCCTGGCAAACTCTGAGGGGCTTGGGGATTGGCAGAGTTAGGGGATGCTGGGGGAAGCCAGGCAGAAAGCAATGAGCAAAAGCAGAAACTGGAACAAAGAGTGCTTGCTTACACATTCCCTGCTTTGGAAAGCAAGTGGACCAACCTGAGATTGAGTGACTGTCTTTGATCTAATTGAGAGGTGACAAAAAGCTGCTTGCTGACCTTGGTTTGCCCAGGGGCCCTGGATCTGTGGTCCTGGGCCATCCAGGGTTGCTCATGAAGTCGTTAATCAGGAAACATTCATTGAATGTGCCAGGCACTGTGCTGGGTCTTCTGGATAAATGCTGTAAATAAAGAGAAAAATGGAATGGCCCCTGCCCTAAAGGGCATACTTTGCTTAGGGGGGAAGACAACAGGTACACTAGTACATATCTACCAGAGTGTTTCAAAATACATAACTTTCCGGTGCAGGGAGGCCCTCAAAGCTGAGGGATCAGGGAAGGCTGTGTGTGTGTGTGTGTGTGTGTGTGTGTGTGTGTGTGTGTGTGTGTGTGTGTTGGCATTTGAGCTGAGCTCTCAAGGAACCTGGGGCCTTGAATGAAGAGGTGAAGTGAGGTAGGCCTGAGGGATCAGCCTGGGAAAAGGCTTTTGTGCTCTCCTGGAGAGCCTTCCCTAGATGGAATCTCTGGCAGTTTGCCCAAGGAGAGAGGTGTGGAGTTTCTAGGGATAAAGAAACTCTGACTCCTCTTTCCCAGGAATTCCAACTGGAATGGGTCATTCCAAATGGAAATAGAGGCTGAAGCATTAACAAATGGGTCTATGTTTGCAGAGGCAACTCACCAAAAGTCAGTATCTGTTCTCTGGCCCTGTAGGAATAGTCATCCTAGTTGCAGAGAGGAATCTGGGAAACATCCATCCTACCCCACTTCTACAAATCAGGATCAAAATACCCAGGAATGGCCGGAGAAGATGAAGTGACTGTAAACCAAATACCCTCAGCAGCTAAGTAAGGGGGGGATGGTGCAAACCTAGAAACACCCTTTGGCCAGACTAGTAGAGGCAGATAGGAGTGTGAAACCTTATTTTGTGTTTCCTCCTATGGCAGGTACTTTGGGAGCTGTAGCCGCTTAGATCTGATAATCCTATTTCTCTACTAGCCTAGGAAAGAAGACAATATAAGCCTCGTTTTTAGTGTTGTCTGTATTTCAAATGCATTCTGTTTTCTATTTCCAGGGACCAGAGAAGTGATTTGGAAGACAATTTGGACAGAGTCCCCAGCAATTGCTGCCTTGCCCCTAGCTATCATAAGGATTTATTGAAGCTTCAGTCCTCCACTGCCATCTCTTTGGTGATGGCCAGAAATGTGTTCTGAATCTCAAGTCTGTTGTAAAGTGTCTGGTGCTTTCACTGATAGAATGAGAAATGTATGGGGTGAGGACTGCTGGGTAGCTCAGTGAATTGAGAGCCAGGCCTAGAGATAGGAGTGTTCCTTCCTAGTTGTGTGACCCTGGGCAAGTCATTTAACCCCCACTGCTTAGCCCTTACTGCTCTTCTGTCTTAGAATCAATACACAGTATTGGAAAGTAAGGGTTTAAAAAAAATAAAAAAGAGTGAGAAGGGTAGCTGGATAGGAATGATTGGCTGTAACTATAAAATGTCTGTCTTGGCCCCTCTCTCTTGGTTGTATTAGACACACACACATGTATATACACACATATAAACATATACAAACATACTAAATGATTTTTAACTGGCTATATTCACACACATGCACATTTATTATAGAATATCCATTGTGTATGTTTTCTTTCTTGAAATAAGATGCTATACAAAATCCATAACATCCCCTTTAGCTACTATGGTATTACTATGGTCATTCTGACTAAATACTGTGTACTGGCTCCAAGGCAGAAGAGTGGTAAGGGTAGGAAATGGAGGTCAAGTGACTTGCCCAGGGTCACAGAGCCGGGAAGTGTCTGAGGCCGGATTTGAACCTAGGACCTCCCATCTCTAGTCCTGGCTCTCAATCCACTGAGCTACCCAGCTGCCCCTGTTTCCCCCTTTTTAAAAAAACTTCTTAACTTCTGTCGTTCTGAGGTAGAAGAGAATTAAGGACAGTTAAGTAGCCTGCCCAGGGATCACTCAGTTAAGAGGTGCCTGAGGTGACATTTGAACTCAAGACTTCCTGTCTCTATGTTTGGCTTCAAATCCACTGAGGCAACTCGCTTCTCAGATTAGCATTTGTTCTTAACCAAGTCATGCTGGCTCGTTGTAGTCACTGTAATGGTAGCATTTTTATAGCCCTCTCTTTAATGAGCCATGCTAGAATTTTTCTAGTAGAAGCGAAACTCCCTGGCAAAGAGTTTGCAGACCCTGTTCCCTTCCCCCTTTTGGAAAACCGGAGCATTTGCCCTCCTCCAGTAGTGTAATAGTGCCCCATTCAAATATACTGAAAACTGACAAAAGCAGCTGAATTGTTATTCGACCGTACTGCCACCTGGTGGTAAAACTGCAAAGTTCACTCTCTCCAACTGCCCGCCTCCTTCCTGATTAATGACTGATGGGTTGATTCAAGTCAACAAGCTTTTTTATTAAGTGCCTACTATTAGCCAGCCTGTGCTAACCACTGGGATACAAAGAAAGAAAAGCAAGTCTCTGCTCTCAGACTCACGGGGGAGAGTATATGCAAACAACTAGGTATAAACAAGATAAGTATTGGATAAATTGGAGATAATGTCAGAGGGAAAGCATTAAGATTTAGGAGGAATTAGAAAGACTTCTTGCATGGAGTGAGACTCTTACTCACACAGGAAGGAAGCCAGGAGACAGATCAGGAAGGAGAGAGTTCCAGGCACAGAGAACAGCCAGAGGAAAATGCCTAGAGTCAAGAGATTTCATTTCTGAGAGGCAACAAGGAAGTCTATGCCACTGGATCAAAAATGGCTGAGAGGGTGTAAAGTGTAAGAAGATTGGAAAGACAGGATAGGGTTGGGTTAGGAAAGGTTATCAGGAGGTGATACAGTTAGAATTAAACTTAAGGTGCTTTTTGTTTGTTTGTTTGTTTTTAAAGGAGAGGCAGCTAGGTGATTGGATAGAAAGTCAGGCCTAGAGAAGGGAGGTCCTGGATTCAAATATGACCTCAAATACCCTGGGCAAGTCACTTATGCCCAATTGCCTACTGTTAAAGAAATAAGTGGGTAATAGAGATATAGAGATATAGTGATGGTGATGATGTGTCTGTCTATGATCTCCTCAGCTGCAGTTGGTGGGATTAACACCTACTCCTATCACCCTGGCTGCTGCTGTAAATTATCCCCTTCTCTCTGACAAGTTTGGTTGATAACCTCTTAGATATTCCTTTAACAGCTGCCCAGGTAAGGACCCTTGAGAGGTTAGATAGATGGCTGACCTCTTCAGGCCCAATCTGGGGTTGGATAGATTGGTAATGAGCTATTGATTAGCCTTGGATAATGTTCAGGATCTGACTTCGTTTGATTCCCTTCCCAAGGGCCATGATAGAAAGACCACTCAGGAAGGTACTTGTTGAACACTCTTTTTTCTATAGGTAGGGAAAGGATAAGGTCAAGGATTGGGGATTGGAAACCCTATTGTTCTATTATCTATTAAACTAATTACTAATCGGGACTGGAGGCTACCTAGCAGGTGGAGGCTTGAGATCTTCACTTCTTTCTCTCTCTGGCCAGAACTGGCCACAGCCATGCCAGAGAGTGGGGAAGGCTATTGCTGCAGATATATTGATGGTCTTTATTCTCTCAGCTCTCTCACCAGTAGTGATGATGGTTCACTAGCTCTCATAGTCTAGCCAGGAAATAGGTTCAGGCTTATTTCTATCCTCTTCTTCAACCACCCTTCAACCCTTCAGCCACCCCACTGCTCAGATAGAACCACAGAGGCTTACAGAAATCTGAGATCTCCAGTTCTCCGCCTCTGAGCCCAGAGACCTCATTCAATGTAGCTGTTAGGGGAATATATAAGGTGGGGCAAGGCTCAGGCACCTGGGAACATTCCAAACTCTCAACTGCCATCTCTGTCATTCAAGGTGGCATCCATCTCATCCCAGATTGTGAATATAACACTGCCCCTTCCTGCTCTGCTGTCTTGGAACTTATACTTAGTATTGATTCTAAGATGGAAAGAAAAGGTTTAAAAAAAGAAGTAAGCTTCAGGAAAGCCAGTTAAATAGCTAAGTGAGGGATGAACTGGAGAGACAGAGCAGAATGACCAACCAGCAATCTATTGCAATATTACAGGCATGGGGGGGAGGGGGGATAAGAACCTGTATCAGGGAGAGAAGAGGGACTGTATATAAGAGAAGTCAGAAAACTGGAATGAACATAGCTTGGTAACTTATTGGATATGGGGATGAAGAGAGAGTGAGTAGTAGTAGCAGCGGGAAGGCTTTGAGGGGAAAGATAAGTTTAGTTTTGGACATGCTGAGTTTGGGTTGTCCACAGGACATCCAATTCTGGATATCCAATAGTCAGTTGGAGACGAGGGACTGGAGGTCTAGAGAGAAGTTAGGGCTATTTAAATAGATCTGAGAATCATTACAGAGATGATAATTGTACCCATGGAAAATGGTGACATCATCCAGTAAAATAATATAGAAAAAGAAGAGAAGAGGTCCCAGAACCTTTGAGGAACATCCAGGGTTAGTGGATGTGATCTGGATAAAGATTTAGCCCAGAAGTAATGTTCAGGAAAATAGGAGAAGCAGGAGAGCAATGTCCTCAAAACCTAGAGAAAAAAGAGTATCAAAGAGAAAATGGTAATCAAAAGTGACAAACTGCAAAGATAAAGGAGTGTGAAAAGGATTTCTTTATTTTCTTTGTCTATTTTGAGTTAATACTTTGTTAGCCATCAAGTAAGAGAATTTTTACTTGAACACTTACTTGAAGAAGAAAGAGAATTCAAAAGTCACTTGCTAAAATGAGTGATAACTCCAGAACTCAAAGCACCCCTACTTAACACTAAGTAAGAGTGTTCACAAGTCATTTGCTAAAGTAGGTAATAATTCAATCAGTCAGAAACTTGTGAATCCTATGATAAAAAGTTGACACCTTCAGATACCTATGATAAGATTTAACACCTTCAGAGGTAAGAAATGGATCTAGATCCCACAGACACCCCCTCTATCCCCCAAGTGCTAGGCAATTTAGAAGCTGTGAATGGCCCCTGTGAAGAGGGGAAGGGACAAAAAGTCATTCAGCTGGAGAGAGTCTTCTGCAAGCTGACTTGGGACCTTGGCTCTGGGACTGTTTCTTGGCCTTCTTTTCCTGGCTTTTGGAGAGAGATTAGTTCTGCAGATCCCTTCCCCTCTTGGAGGAGGCTGACTGGATGGAACACCAGGTCCTCTGGTCAAGAGTTAACAGGCCCTGCTAGGTTGAACCAAGCACCAGAGCAATATTGAGTGTGATAGGACAGACATCTTCACTTTGTATTTCTCTACTTTCACTCTTTCCACCTCTTTGTAAATAAAAGCTATTAAAAGTCATTTTGATTTATAATATTTTTAATCAGTGGCCATCATGTTATTTTAGAATTCTCACATAGTTAGTCAAACACTTAATTTTAATTCCTTACAGGAGAATGGAGACTATATAAAGGTCATTATTTTTTGTCTGGCCCAGTCAAATTTTTAGGGCATTTGGTCCTTGGGTAAGATTTCCCAGTGTCTGTTTGAAAGTCTCACTTCTCTAACTCAGATCAAATTGCTTACCATCTCCAAGAGGGGGTAGGAAGGGAGACAATCTGGATCCTATAATTTCTGGAAATGTGGTAAAAATTGTTGTTATTGGGAAAATAAAATACCTTTGAATAAAAAAAATTTAAAAAATTTAAAAAAGAAAAAGAAAATCTCACTTGTTGCCATTCTTTTCTCCCAGCTATCCCATTTTGTATGTTTGGTTTCATTTCTTCTAGGTACTCCTATAATCCTTGTGTTTAAGACATTTCCCCCCTGAAGCCCTATTCAAGAGATTACTCTCTTCCTTTCAGTTTACCTCTTAGGTGTTCTTCATTTCAGGGTGTTTTTTTTTTTCATAGCATTTGGTGTTTTTTAGGTCTACTCATAATAGCCACCTCAAAGTCTTTGACCTGGTAGAGGGGCTGAGTCATTCCTGGAATTCCTGTATGGAGTGGGTAGACCTGATTGCTCCAGAGTGTGAAAGCCAGGAACAAACCCTACCCTCCATAGGAATTTTCTTGCTCTGCCTCTTGAGATTTAGTGTCTAGTTGCTTGGATGCTGGACTGAGCTGTGTTAGCTGCAGTGCCAAGTCTCTGGGAGGTCTCTCTGCTGAAGAATTAATGTACATTGGATCCAAGGCAGAAAAGAGAGAAAGAAATTCTGATAAATGGGTACATACAGCTTTAGATGTGACATGGGTGGAAGAGAGATGTATTCAAGGTGGGGTACTGGCTAGGAGTTAGATTGATATCAAATCACCACATCTCTAATAGAATGGAACTTAAAGAAGGATTTAAAAGCCAATTCAACTTGTACCAATCCATAATATTCCGTAACATTCCATTAGAGCATATTTTCTTTCTTTTTTTGGCAAATTAAAAAATAAAAAAATAAAATTGATTTATTTTTTTTAGATTTAAATATTTTATTTTTTTAGAAAAATTTTCCATGGTTACATGATTCTTGCTTTTACTTTCCCCTTCACCTCCTCCCCCACCCCCAACCATATCCAACACACCTTTCCACTGGATATAACATGTGTGACCAAGACTTATTTACATATTATTGATAGTTGCATTGGTGTGGTCTTTTCAGGTCTACATCCCCAACCATGTCTTCATCAACCCATGTGTTCAAGTGGTTGTTTTTCTTCTGTGTTTCCACTTCTGCAGTTCTTCCTCTGAATGTGGGTAGCGTTCTTTACCATAAGTCCCTCAGAACTGTCTTGGGTCATTGCCTTGCTGGCCAGTTCAGAAGTCCATTACATTCAATTTTACCACAGTCTATGTATACTGTTCTTCTGGCTCTGCTCCTTTCACTCTGCATCAATTCCTGGAGGTCTTTCCAGTTCACATGGAATTCCTCCAGTTCTTTATTCCTTTGAGCACAATAGTATTCCATCACCAACAGATATCACAATTTGTTCAGCCATTCCCCAATTGAAGGGCATCCCCTCATTTTCCAGTTTTTTGCCACCACAAAAAGCGCAGCTATAAATATTTTTGTACAAGTCTGTTTATCTATGATCTCTTTGGGGTACAAACCCAGCAATGCTATAGCTGGATGGAAGGGCAGGCAGTCTTTTAGAACTCTTTGGGCATAGTTCCAAATTGCCATCCAGAATGGTTGGATCAGTTCATAACTCCACCAGCAATGCATTAATTTTGCCACATCCCCTCCAACATTCATTACTCTCCCCTTCTATCATTTTAGCTAATCTGCTAGGTGTGAGGTAGTACTTCAGAGTTGTTTTGATTTGCATTTCTCTAATTATTAGAGATGTAGAACACTTTCTCACGTGTTTATTGATAGTTTTGATTTCTTTATCTGAAAATTGCCTATTCATGTCCCTTGCCCATTTACCAATTGGGGAATGGCTTGGTTTTTTTATACAAATGATTTAGCTCCTTGTATATTTGAGTAATTAGACCTCTGTCAGAGTTTTTTGTTATAAAGATTTTTTTCCCAGTTTGTTGTTTCCCTTCTGATTTTGCTTGCATTGTTTTTGTTTGTACAAAAACTTTTTAATTTAATATAATCAAAATTATTTATTTTACATTTTGTAATTTTTTCTAACTCTTGCATTAGAGCATATTTTCAAGACAGCTTTTTTTTCTGCTACTCTCATACTTTTGCAGAACTCTCTCTGGGGCCTTTCTCTTGCCCTTGGCCAGAGCTGGTGCTGGACTGAGTGGGGTCTTCCATAGGGAGAACTCCCTCCTTCTTTGAGTTGGAGTATGGTTCCTGGTGGGAGCTTCTGGTATATAGCCTTGGTTCTTTAAAACAAAAATCAAATCAGCTTGAATGAAGGCATCAATGGCATACTCATCAAATTTCTAAATCACAGGAAGCAGTCAAGGATAACCAATATGATATATAACCAGAGCCAGGAGCCAAAAAAAAAAAAAAAAAAAAAAAAAAAAGATCTCAACAAGCTAGATTGAAGCTCGATCTAATATGATACTCAATATAATAAAAACACATATCATTATATACAAATATAAAATAAATACAAAAGTCTACATTTAAAAAACATTATCTTCCATTTTAGAATCAATATTGTGCATTAGGTCCAAGGCAGAAAAGAGAGTGAGATTCTGATAAATGGGTACACACAACTTTAGATGTGACATGAGTGGGAAAGAGAAGTATTCAGGGTGGGGTGCCGGCTAGGAGTTAGACTGACATTGAATCACCACATCTCAAGAGAATGGAACTCGACCAAGGATTTAAAAGACAATTCAACCATAACATCCCATCGGAGCATATTTTCAAGACAGCTTTACCTTTTTGTCCTACAGTTGTTACTGGGACAGAAGGTAAGGCTTTGTTAAAACAACGACAACAACAAAACAAAACTATTGTCCTAAACCCAGAAAGGCAGAGTGTCCCAAAAGTCTTAGTGCAGTTGTAAGTTGTGGACACCCTGCATATTAAAGTAGCCCTAAGGAAAGACTAATTCAGTATACCCTGAACTTCTATCCTGGATAAATTCTATCTGAGAGAGCTACGTACACCTGGGAGCCAAGGAGAGAGAACTCCTTCATTTCAAGTGGCCCCAGTGGTGGACAGCCACAGCCACAGCCCACAGATCTGGCGAGTGGGAGCTGCCTGAGGCTACCTGGTTCCTTTCTCTGAGGACTTCGGAGCCCCTAGGATGAAGAGGAAGCAGTTCTTGAGTCATTCAACAGGTGCGGGGGCAGAGAGAAGAAGCCAAGGCAAGGGAAGGGACAGCAGCGGTCTGGGGAGCCGGCCATTGGCCAGAAGAGAGGTCTCACGGTTAGCACTCAGCAGCCTTTCAAGTCGGAGCTCAGGTACCTACCCCCACCCCCAACCCCCACCCCCGCCAGCCTAAGCAGCCTATGGTTCAGCTCTGCAGGCTTTGCTTCTGGTAGACCTGCGTCTACAGGCTCCGGGCGTGCGGAGTCTCCACCTGCCTCCATTTTCCTGGGGTTTAGTAATCCCCGGGATCTGGGGAGACAGAGAGAGTGTGGAGTATTCTTGAATTTAGGAATGACAGAAGGCAATAGACAGTATCAAAGTGTTGGATGCAGAGAGCCGTGAAAGCTGATACAAGGTAGTACTAGCATGCTCCCTGGTGGTCTAGTGGTTAGGATTCGGCGCTTTCACCGCCGCGGCCCGGGTTCGATTCCCGGTCAGGGAAAGGCTTCCTTGTTTTTCAGATGTTTTAAATTTATTTATTTTTGTTGTAGTTTCCACATTAAACGTTCATCCTGATTTTTTACGTTCTCTGTTTCTTTCTTGGGCCACTCACGCAAGTGGCAATTCTAGCAACCATAGAAACACGTTCCAGATCAACTATCAGAAAAGAAAGGTATTTTCAAATGGGCTGACCTTAGCTAGCACCGGGTTTCCAGGAAACTGGCCAGGGCAGAAAAGCGTCCCACATCCGAGGATCTGCCTGCCTTACCTTGTTGGTGCAGCGGAGGATTGGTCCTACCTTCCTGAAAGAGCCTTTGGAGTTCCGAGAGAAAACTCTCTAGGCCAGAGATGTTGCCCCGGAGGGGCATTTATATGCCCCCAAGAAGATCGAGGGCACTAAAAATGGTCCTGTATGCAGAGAGACCAAGCTATCCCTAACCGGCTCTGGGAGGGGGTGAAAGGAGGTAAGTTCAACAAAGGGGGAGTCCCTTGACCATCGATTGGAAAATGGTCGCACAGATGATGGTGTAGGTGATTTCAATGGAATGCCACCGTGGCCTTTAAAGAAATGACCAGCATTCTGAGAAATAAGGGAAGAGCTGTATGAACCGATTCAAAGTGCAGAATCAGCATAATCAGTATTAATGCAGGAACATTAATGTCAACAGAAACCCCAGAAGGAACAAAATGTCAACAGAAATCCCAGAAGGAAGCGAGTGTTGTGTTTTTGTGATGACCCATTTTTGGCCCGTGAAGAGCCCAGGAAATGCACGTCTTTTTTTTTTCCTTACTTGAAGTGGAGGTCCATTAGGGCTGAGTAGTGTGTAATCTTATTTTGTTCGATCCTTTGGTTTGACTTAGAAAACTTTCTTGATTAAGCTAAAAGGATAGAAAGACTGGCGGGATTAACAGTTAACCAGAGAGGAAAATAATAAACAAAAAGAAATAAATTAGAGTGGTGAGAGAAGGCAGTTCCCTGGTGGTCTAGTGGCTAGGATTCGGCGCTTTCACCGCCGCGGCCCGGGTTCGATTCCCGGTCAGGGAAAAAGAAAGTTTTTCATTTTAGTAAAATAACTGATGAAGCAGTTCCCTGCCCTGATTTACGCATTTGCGCAAAAAAAAAAAAAAAAAAAAACGCAAAGACCAAATAATTAGAGGAAAGAAGTTAAATTTAATAAGAAAAGATGTGGGAGCTGAGCACCCAGCGGTCTGGAGGTAGATGACTACCCTGGCATCAGCGGGAAGGGGGAGGTGTTGGGGAGAGGAATTAAAGCTCGCTCAAAGGCCCTGGGCTGGAACTTTTCTTCTCAGACTTTGCCTCACTCCCCAAAGCGCCTCTGGCAGTGGTCTTGGGGGAAAACGACCGCCGAAAGACTACGGGAAGGTTCCAGAACTCTAGATGGTGGGATCCGAAAGAACTCAGCCAGCAAATGCAAGATCGAGAAGGGATGATGGGAGCAGCCAAGCCCAGGATGGGGCGCGTTCATTTCTGGTGAAGGCCGGAAGGCTCGACTCGCAGTGGCTAGAGGAGGACAATGGCTGTTTTAGAAACAGAATTCAAACCTACCCTTCTGGGGGAGACTCCAGGCATTTGTAAAGTGGGGTGGGATATAGCAGGGAAGGAATACAGACCGAGATGCTGAACCCAGGACCGGTAGTGTTTGCTTGTATTATCCTTAGCATTTAGCAGTTCCGGACACATAATAGGCGCTTAATCAACTTTTTTCCTTTATTCATTCAGGGGATCATTCTATGTGTGTGCCCATTTTTAAAGGGTTTTTAAGTTAGTGTCTATTCTTCCAACACTGGCGGAGAGAAGTGATTTTTAGTGACTGCTCTGATTTTGCCTTTGCTTTGAGCTAATTGTGCTTAATGACAATTAAAGGTACGTTCATCCGTCTGGACCAATGAGGCAGAGTTTTTAGGAGCGGGAACACAGAAAGTCTTCCTCCACTTAATCTGCAAATCTGTGTTACAACAAAAAAATCTTCTTTTCTTAAAATTTAATTAAAAAATTTTTTTGGCCTGAGTTCTTTTCACTCTGATTTCCTTCGGTTTAGGTCTATTAGCATTCTCTCTTGGTCAAAGGATTCAGAGTTCAGTAACTTTGATGTCTTCCCAGGACAGCTCTGTTCTGACATCTTGGTTGAAGCCCTTGTTGGGGGGGCAGAGAGGGGGCACAGCAGGGACCTTGGACAGCCTCCTTACCTCAGGCTAACGGTTGTGCTCTCTTCCCCATGCATTGTCAATGCCCCTCTGAGGCTTCTCACCTCCATCCTCCCGGTGCCTGTACCTTTTCTGATGTAATTATCTTGAGGGACGTGTTTTTCAGAAGAAACAAGACAATCTCCCATCTCAGGCTCTTGGCTCTCTCAAGAAGACAAGCATTGGTGAGTCCGTGGTTAAAAGGAGGGCAAAGGATGGCTGGCTCGAAGGGCAAGGACCTTTGTAGATATCGATCAATTTTATTCAAAAGAATAAAGATTAAGCCACATAACGATGAATAGCTCCCAGTCCAAAGGCCTCGGTGTTCTCTGATACAACTCATTCTAAAATAGCATTCATCTAGATGGGAAGCAGGGCTTTATGATATCCTGTTTTTTCAAGACTTTGGCTAGTTTTCCTGAACTGTTTTGGGGGTTTTGCTCTATTTTGATCTTTCTTATAAGGAATGACTCTCTGGGGAGGATGGGGAGAAAAGATGGAAAATATAGGTGATTTTAGAAACATTACCTAAAAATGGCACTCAGTCTTGTGGTCTGAGAGATCTAGAGTTATAAGAACAGTTAACAGAAGCTGTAGCTGTTTCATAGGCCAAGTAGAGAACGAACTTAACAGTGGAACCTTGGTCATTTCATTCAATTCTGCAAATATTTGTTAGGAATTTACTATTTGGTAAGGCACTGAGCTAGATGTTATTCAGGCAGGTGACCCCTTGGAGATTTTCTTGGCAACTGTACTGGAGTCTGCTATTTCCTTCTTCAGGTCATTTTACGGATGTAGGGTACTTAGAACATAGAGTTCTATGCCAATCCGGAAGAGGTTAAAGGGGTTAACTCTGGGTTTATTAGCTATGGTATATTTGCATCCTATTGACATACTGGCCAAATTGGTTTTTACTAATCAACAGAATGTGAGCTCCCTAAGGGCAAAGATTACTTTTCTTGCCTTTGTATACCTAGCATATAACACAGTGTCTGTGTTATTATTAATATTATAATATTATGTAATTATTATAATATTATATGATCATAATATTATAAATATTAAACATGTTTAATAATTTCTCATTGACTAACTGACTGTTTGGGTTTGGCCTGAAGCAGTTGCTAAGTTCTTTTGAGATCTCCATTGTGGTAACCAATTTTCCCTTTTTCCTTTAATCAGAATTGATATATTTACTTTTATCCATTTTTTTTAGAGTCAAAAGCTTGTTTAAAAATCAAATATGATCACATATATTTAACAGTGGTAGGACTGGAGAGATCCTGTGAGCATGGTTGTCTAACCACTCACTCCTGTATGCTCCCTTTACTCTATTCCTGACTCATTGGCTAGGTAAAATTTTTGTTCTTCTCTGGGAAGTGTATCAAGGATCTCTATATAATACAATCTTTTAAAACTCTGATTCTCCCAGTCAAACATAGCAACTGGCAAAATATCTCAAGCTTAAATAAATCTATCTATCCATTTTCTCTGAGGATGCTTCCCTCTTTTTAAAAAAAAAGTTTAAAAAAAATTTTAATGGGGCAGCTGGGTAGCTCAGTGGATTGAGAGTCAGGCCTAGAGACGGGAGGTCCTAGGTTCAAATCTGGCCTCAGACACTTCCCAGCTGTGTGACCCTGGGCAAGTCACTTGACCCCCATTGCCCACCCTTACCACTCTTCCACCTAGGAGCCAATACACAGAAGTTAAGGGTTTAAAAAAAAAATTTAATAAGTACACACAGATTAGCAATAGCATGTGTGTGGTTAGCACTTTATTAAAACAAAGCAAACAAAAATAAAGACAAACATTTTCCTTGTGCATAAGGTAAGAAATCCAAGATTCTTATCTTGAATTTTGTAGTCTTTGAGCTTCCCTAGCACAACGGAACTTCTCCCCACTCCAAGCCTGGCTCTCTATCCACTGAGCTCCCTGGCATATTTTTCTATTGTCCCAAATTCTGGAAAGCTCTCTAATGACTACAGATCTAAATCACACTTGGGACATATTATAGGCACAAAAGATTATCCTGATCTTATTTATTTCTGGCTATGATATGGCCAATGGATGATTCTCTCCTGAGATCTGGCTTAAAACAACAACAACAACAACAAACAACCCTTGCCTTCTGTCTTAAAATCAAGAATACAGGTATCAGGCCTTAGAATAGATACAAATATCAGTTTCAATGCAGGAGAGCAGTAAGGACTAGGCAGTTGGGGTTAAGTGACTTGTTCAGAGTCACACACCTAGAAAGTGTCTGAGGCCAGATTTGAATCCAGGTCCTCCGTATTCCAAGCCTGGTGCTCTAGCCACTGAGCCACCTAGCTGCCCCAAGGACTATTTCTTCACCAGGTTTGGCTAAGGGTAGCCACTGGTAGCCTCTGTTACACTTTTCAGTTTCTGAACTTCTGATGGCTTTTCCTATATTTCAAAGCTCAGTAGTTTGTAATCCAGGCTCTTCTTTCTTCAGTATCCATTCAACAAAATTAATAAAGTATAAACACAAGACAGACAGAAAGAAATAGCACTGCTATGATTCATAGTCACATGGCAACTGGGTAGGGAGATAACATCCTGCTGCCACCACCTAGTGGTAGAAGTAATCTTCTCTCTCACTTGGAAGCTTAATAATAATAATAGCAAATATTTATATAGTGTTTACTAGGTACTTTACAATTATGATCTTTTGATCCTCACATTAAAGTTGGGAGGCAAGTGCTATTATTATCTCCATTTTACAGATGGGGAAAGTGAGGCAAACAGAAGTTAGGTGATTTGTCCAGGGTGGCACAGATAGTACATATTGGAGGCCATTTGAATTCAGACCCAGCACTCTATTCATTGCCCCTAACACAAAATTCTTGCCTCACTTGTCAATTAGAAAGAAAGAGGGAGCTTGTCTGTTCCTTCCTTCTGTATTCACACACTTTTCTGGTTCAGCAGCCAGTAAAAAGGTTTTCCATCACTACAAAATAGACAGGAAACAGCTGTGGGATTCTTGCACACTGTCTCAGTGGAGGGACATGGGCTAAAGCTCAGAAGCAGCCTCTTTAAGACTTCACATGGTAGTCTCTGTTGGTGAGTGTTCTATTATCCCCACACCCCTCTTTTAAACATTCATCATCCTTGGCAAACTGACTAGGATGCTTTTATTTTTTAAACCTTCTATGTTAGCATCAATACTGTGTATTGGTTTCAAGGCAGAAGAGTGGTAAGGGCTAGGCAATGGGGGTTTAGTGACTTGCCCAGGGTTACAGCTGAGGTCAGATTTGAACCTAGGACCTCCCATCTCCACACCTGGCTCCCAATCTATTGAGTCACCTGGCTGTCCTGTGGGGGGCTTTTAAAATACAATGTCTATACCACCAAACCAGAACAGGCTCCTGAGGTCCTGAAGAGGCATAACCATTGATTGTCCTTTTACTTGCTTCCCCAGTTCCGAATAGGAGAATCTCAAAACTGTCATCAGTACAGTCCCATGTGTATAAATGAAAATCAGAACTTGTCCCCTGTGTCATTTCTCTTCTCATGGTGACCTTACACTGCTCCCTACCTACTTGAAATGTGCCTTGGCTGCCTCAACTGACCTCAGCACTGATAGCCTGGGTTTTTCTATGCCAGCTGGGGTAAGACCAATCTTTATCCAGCCAATGGCCAGCTGCTTTTCTAATTCTATCAGGGAAAACTCATTCACACTTAATAAAAGAGAACAGGCAGGAAAGCCAGGATACAATGTTGACCTTCCTTCTTCAGAGAAATTCCAGCCGCAAAGTTCAGATGACTAAGTAAGTCTTTCTGATGACTAGGGATAGGGCAGAAGTTGCTAGAGACTAAGACCAAGTTCTCTTGAAAATTCCACTCCCTACTCTCTGGAAAAAGAAAGGATTCATTTTTTGCCCACACACCATAGCCTCGAATCTTTAAAAAGAAGTCCATCCTGGACAACAGTATTGACTTCCTTTTGCTGCGGTCATCAGATCTGAGCACTTCTGTTAGATGGGATGGGATGGATACTATGCAAAGAAAAGAGACTACCATCTGTCTAACCCTTCTTCTCTCCACCTTGGCTAAAGATTGTCCCTAAGTTTGCACAAATTCCCTTACTGAGCTCGTGAGAGGATTCCCTTTCACGAGTGTGAACTCAAAGAGAACCAAGAATTCCCTTTTACAGAATTGTCCTAGATCCCTGTTGGCAAACCTATGGCATGCGTGGCACGTGCAGCTATTTTTGATGACACGTGGCCGCATGTGGCCACATACAGAGAAGAATGGGGCCACATGCCGAGGATGAAACATTTGCTGTAGTGTATTATAGACACTCTGAGCCAGAAGTCTGCAGGTCAAAACAACTGTCACTAAGCAGGTAAGTTAAATAATTAGTTTTTGGTTTATTAAATACAGTTATATATTACAATTATACATTTTTATTGTTTAAACTATAAATATGAAATTATGGGTTTTTTTCTTGAAGTGACACACCACCCGAGTTATGCTTGGTTTTTTGGTGAATTTTGACACACCAAGCTCAAAAGGTTGCCCATCACTGCCCTAGATCCTTGTTTTGCTGATAAAAGCAAAGTAATTCACAGTTGATCATCATACATTATTGCTGTTACTGCATACAATGTTTCCTGGTTCTGCTCACTTCACTTTGCATCACCTTATGGACATTTTTTAATGTATTTTGTGTATACTTCCTTTCATATATGTTGTTTATCCCTATAGGACATAAGGTGTAGGGGCCTTTTCATTTTCATCTTTGTATCCACAATATCCAGCACAGTGGCCCCCTAGCACATGGTAGATATTTAATATTGCTTACTTGGTTCATTGATCAATTAGCAACCTTTCCTGCACTAGATCAAGAGCAACTGAGCAAACAAAGGCTTTAGAGGCAAATGGCTTTTTATCATTTCTCATCTGGAATGGGCATAATCGCTAAACTAGTTGACTTTTCTGCTTTCCCATGCAGCAGATGTGTAAGCATTCTGGGTTTTTCTCATTCATTTCTGCCTGGCTTTGCCCACAGCACCTTTCTCAGTCAATCACAAAGCTTCTCAATTGGCTAGAGAATTAATTTTTACAATAATGGGCTCTGAATTTTTTTCCTGCATAAGCAGTTGAGCTGTTTGTCCAAGGGGCTGTTTTTTAGGTTCCTAGGTAGACAGGACGCTGGACCTAAACTCAGGAAGACTTAAGTCCAAATCTAGCCTCACTTATTAGCTGTGGGACCCTGGGCAAGTGACTCAACCCTTGCTTACCTCAGTTTCCTCGTCCCTATAATGGGGATAATCCTAGCACCTGTCTCTCAGAGTTGTTATGCTGATAAAACTAGATCCTATTTGGAAAGTGTTTTGCAAATCTTAAGGCACTATGTAAAGGTTAGTTATTGTTTTTATTATAGCACTTATTTGCTACGAAAGCCATGAAGGTAGCAGAACTGTATCCTGAGCCATCACCAGTCATCCTGACATTTGTCTTGCCACTGGGCTTGAATGATTCTGGAAGAGAGAATGAGAAAGAGATTCTGGAAGAGACAACTGTGAACTCTGCCTCACTTAAATCCAATTCACACAGAAGTCAAGACTTCACCTCCTGATGTGGCTGCTTCTCTTTGAAATGGAAGGTTGAACAATAACAAGATCACTTATCCAAGGAACAGAATTTTAGAGGGGAGGGGCTTCTCCTGTGGGGCCACTCTGTGGACTGTTGTCACCAGGTCAGTATCGGGGGGCAAATTACAACCTTCCTTTCCTTTTCCCTCAGTGTCTTTGAAGAAGCTATGAGTTCAATTTGAGTTTGTATTATGTATCTATATATCCTTGAAGAGACATTTTCAGATAGAGATATTTGGATCAGAGAGTATGTATATATATTTGCTTGAAAAATGTTTAATGGTACATACACACACATGCATACAAATATATGTACAAATATCTATTGCTCGCTCTCTATCAGAATATCCTAGGTTTTTTATATAATCTCTCACTATATATTTTACATGTACATACATATATATGTATATATAATCTATAGGAATACATTTATTTTAACATTCTTGCTCATTTGTTTCTTTCCAGATCTGCAAGCCCAGATAAAGCCACTACCATAATGCACCCATTGGGTGGGATGCACTGACTACAAGGCAGACCAGAACAACCAGTTTTGCCCCATTCTCCCTTAACTGATTGGAGGGCCCAAAGAATCTAGGCAGAAGTAGAGGCCAGGCATAACTCTTCATCTCCTTACCCATCAAAGGATTAAAAAGTCCAAAACAGAGGCTGAGAAAGGGTAAATAAAGGTCAACATCTTGAAAGTGAGGAGGGAAGGAGCAAGATGGTCAAGAGGAGAATCTTAAGGCCATTAGAGTAGTGGATCTGTCCATAATGGGATTTATGCTTTGTACCAGAGAAGGTGCCCTAGGAAAATGAAGGGATGAATACAAATTTGGAAAGCAGCTCCCATTCAACGAAAGCCTGGTGGGTTGCAAGAGCAGGATCTGTTGCAGAGTGGGAATGAACCATGGACATGGAAGTCTGTGCACATTGCTTTTTTTGTTTGTGAGTAGAAGAGAGATTGGGGATGTGGGGTAGCTAGGTGGCTCAGTAGATTGAGAGCCCAGCCTAGAGATAGGATACTCACCAATACTTAGTATTTTTTAAAACCTTACCTTCTGTCTTTCTAATGTGTATTGGGTTCCAAGGCAAAAGAGTAGTAAGGAGTAGGCAATAGAGAATAAGTGGCTTACACAGGGTCACACAGATAGGAACTGTCTGTGATCAGATTTGAACTCGGGACCTCCTGTTTCCAGGTCTGGCTCTTTATCCACTGAACCATCTAACTATCCTCTAATACTTAGTATTGATTCTAAGATGGAAGGTAAAGGGTTTTTAAGGGAAAAAAAAAGACAAGATGGACTTTTCCCCTGAGGTCTGGATTGCTGAGGTAAAAGGCACCAGTAACCCTGCCCCAAGGAGGCTTTTCCCAGAGATTTCATTTAATCTATTCCCATTGCAGTTGTGGTTTAAACCTTTGGCAAAGGCAGAGAAGGGTGCCTGCTTCTGCTGCAGTCCCATAGCTTCTGTCCAGCCCATTATAAGGCCAGTCCTCTGTTGTCCTCTGATCTGCCCCAATGTGTCCAGCCCATACTATAGTATGTCTTGTAGGGAACGTATAAGGTCAGCATCATGCCAGGTGAATCTTCCGGATGGGAACCCATCTCTCCTGCTTCCCAAGCTCTGACAGCCAACTCAAGTGGCAAAAAAGTAGGGAATGAGAAAGGTCTACTTACAAATGCATTCCCCACAAGGGTCATATTTGGGGGCTACAGTACTGGAGACAGTCACTGAGAAGATGACCTGGCATACATTAAAACAAACATAGGCAGACCTGCCCTGGAGAATTCTTATTGGGTCCTTCTAAGTCCCCTCGTGCAACAAACAAAATAAAGCAAAACAAAGCAAAGCCAATCACTGCTGTCTCCCTTCTAGAAGCCCAACTGGCACACAACCCAGTGATTTTCTCTTATGTCCTACAACACTAATCTTCTTATCCTAAAGGTTTCAATCATCCCATGCCCTACAACATTAATCCCCTTACTCTAAGGGCTCGATCAACACAGCCCCTAGTTCCCTTTGGATTTTTCTGGTTGGAAACAGAGACAAACTTGGGAGTTACTGTTGTTTCACACAATTTATTTCAAAACCATCATTCTCTACAGAAACAACATAAATATAAATATTTTACAGAAGGCATAGAAAATACAGCTATAATATTACTATATATATCTATATCTATGAGAACAGTGACAGGAGGGCCTATACAATGTCCAATTTATCTGAGGTAGAAAGGAAAGATTAAGGGAAAAATGTCAAATGAGGAAGACTCATTTCCAGGACCCACTGAGAACAGGAGTCCCTATGAAAGCACTTGGGGCAAAGGCCTGAGATCCCCAGAAGGGAAGACCCCCAAGTCTGGAGGATGATCAGCATTCAGAAAAAAGACTGAGAACCCTGAGGGTCCCCTGGTGTGAGGAAGGACTTAATCCATCACTTTAATGGTGGGTCTCCTGACCTGGGCCCCACAGCTGCTCTCTGCAGCAGGTGCCCAGGTGCCTGGTAAAGCAGGGCAATGATGGGGTGACACGGGCACTCCAACTCTTTCTTCTGGCATTTCTACTCCTTCTCAGGCAGCTAGTTGCCCTCCAACCAGGAGAGGGCCTCCGAACATTATTGCAACACATTCTTCCTGTCTTCTTTGATCTCTTCCCAAAGGCTAGACTTGCATGGTGCTCTAGATTTGGCAGGCACAGTACTCAAGGGAATTTTTCACAGCCACCATCTTCTTTTTTTAATTTATAGTTTCCATGCTACTTGAATCAGATTATCAAAGGTAAACCTTAGAGAATTCAGTAAAATAAAAATTCATTTAGAAAATAAAAGATCTTTAAGATCATGGGAACTAATAAAAATGGGCAGAGAGCAAAGGATGGACTCCAGGCATTTTTCATTATCTCCCATGCCTGCAGTACTCTTCCACCCCATCTTTTTTTTTTTTAATTTCACTAAATATTTCCCAATTAGATATTTTAAGACCCCCTAACATTCAGTTTGGAACATTTTGAGTTCTAAATTCTCTTCCACCTCCATCTCAATCTCTTCCCCAACCCTTGAGAAGACAAACAATATATTGATTATACATGTGAAGCCATGCAAAGCATATTTCCCTATTAGGCTTCTTTTGGCTGTCACCTTCTTTGGAGCACTTCATCCCAAGTGAGTCCCTCAACGAATTGAGTCATGTCTTCCTCCAGCAGCATCCCAGAAAGGGGACACCAAACCTGCCTGATGTTGGGGTAGGATGGCCCAAGTAATTCAGGAAAGGTTTATTACTGAAAAATCCCCCTTCTTAAAATGACTCAAATTTTATTAGGAGCTTTCCCTTTTGTATTCAGCAGGTCAAGGTTTCAATATGCCCCATCCCCCCAAAAAAGCCATAAATACAGATGAAAGTCATCCCTTATGTCAGTTAGAGACACTTTAGCCCAGCTGTAGAACAAATAATCACAAATGATGCATTGAACAGTCTCTTCTGGGTTCCATTCTCTCCTTCTGCAGAGGGATTAGGAGAAAGGGCTATTTTCTTTTGTGTTGTTCCAGCATTCCAATTTTGACCTTGACAGTTTCTAAGCAGTAATTTATAGGTTCTTTGAGCTATTTCTGCTACAGCAAGAGATGACTCTGTTTTAAAGATTAGGAATTTTTTCCCCCCTGGAACCTTTTAGGAGTTTGTTCTGAGCTCAGAGGCTTAGAGAAGAAGGATGGACTTTTCTCTAGAGACTGAAATGTTTTTCCTTTTACAACAGTTATATATATATATATCACATTCGCAGGTGGCCTTATCAGAATTATGGCCTGGATAGAAAAGGTTTCTTTTAGAAGACTTTTCATATTGAATTTTTGGAGCCCTTGGTCTCTGTGGAATTTTTTGTTGCTTATTTGTTATCAAAATGCATTGGGCTGGGGTAACTAGGTAGGTAGAGAACCAGGCCTAGAGATGGAAGGTCCCCATCAAATTCAAATAGGGCCTCAGACATTTCCTAGCTGTATGACCCTGGGCAAGTCACTTAACCTCAACTGCCTAGCCCTTACCACTCTTCTGCCTTGGAACCAATACTTAGATCATAAGATATGGGTTTCTTTTCTTTTTAATGCATTGAGTTCAAGTTTTGAAATATCTACCTGGTATATAGTGCATCATTTGGCTAATCTGTAGTCACAAAGTACTGAGCTTTGACCATTGCTTAGCAGGCTAGACACTATTTTTGGCTTACAAATTGGATTGATAGTCTGCACAAATTTGCTGTCATCTGCTTCTAATTTCGCCCAATTTATGAAAAATTTTGGATTAGGTGATGTGGTCAGAAAGTGACTAGGGAAAATGGGCCAGATTGCCACTATCTCATTGGGTGACTGCGATATTGCTGGAAGGGCACCTAATTTGTGAGATCAGAGATAGTCACTGAAAGTATCTCATGATTTTGTTTACCAGGAAGTCATTTGGCTTTCTCAGAATTAACTCTGAGAGATTGTTCCATGAGGGCAGAGACAATATTTTTGCTTTGCTTTGTATCTCCAGAATTTATCATAGTATCAAATGAAGACTACGTGATAAATAAATGTTCTATCTAACCATCCATCTATCTATTAGATAGAAAAACTGAGAGAACTTTCCATCTTGTTATAATTTCTCCTCAGAAACAGCACCAAGAGAAATGAACCATAGACCCATGTTTGCTGTTAAGACCTTAAACAAGAAGATAAAATTTTGCCAATAAACGTTAGTGTTCCTGGGACCCACAAGTTAGTAGATCACTGCAAAGCTATTCCATTCGTAGTTGTAGAGAGGCTAGACGACTTGCACATTTACAGAATAGTCCTATTCACTGGCAAGGCTAATATAGAATCAATTCATCACAACCACTTATTGTCTATTGGAGAATGACTCGAACTCCTTGATATTCAGGAAGAGGCTGATGGGCTCTTAACTCAGCAGATATCAATAAAAAAATTATTTTTTTCAAAGATGGTTTCAATTAGACAACACCTCAGAAACACATATTTTAAGTGAAGAAGACCCAGTGTATAGCCAAGAGCAGAGCCAAATGGGGGACTGGAGTAAATGCAAAGGCAGGAACATTCCTGTAGAGAGTCCTAGAGGGAAACCCCACAGAGCATAATGGCACTGGCAAGTGGCCTGGCCCCTTCTTGAGTTCAGGTTGAGGGATGTAGGACTATATATAGGATTAGAACCAGCCCACACTATCAAACGAATTCAGGAGACCTAGATCTGTTTGTCCAAAATGTGACCAGACTAGCATGATATTACAAAGTAGAGAAGCATCCATTTGTATGCTGAGGTTATCCACTGCATCCTGGGCCAATATCAGTCTTGCCACTGGACCTGGATAACTTTGGAAGAGAGACCGAGGCAGATGACTTTGTACAGCTCTGTCCCACTTAAATCCAATTCATTCACAAGACAAGTCGTTGCCCTGTGATGTCACTGGTCCTCTTTGAAACAAAAGACAAATAACTACTATGTTGATACTGTGATATTAATACTTATTATAACAGATGATCATATTCACATAAGAGGCATCTTGCATGCAATAGCATACCTTCACCGATGTGCATGGTAATTACTGAATCTCTGAGTACCTTACATACATTTTCATTGTTGCTCTGCATAATTTTGCAGGTCATCTCTCTGCTTGTATAGGACATCTTTCTGGGGATACTTCTCAGTTTGCATTAATACTGACAGAATAGTTCCAAGAGGGTGGCTATTTCATGCTTCTAGGAAGTAACTCTGCAAGGTTGTATTTCAACAATGCCAGCTCAAGATCCTCTAGCAGTGTTTCTCATGATCGATCTGCCATGAGACACAATTAACTCTTAGCACAGGCATTTATTGAGATGGCATAGAAAAACCAGTAGCTTAAAACATCCCCCCAATAAACCTGTGGCACAGTCTTCCACAAATAGACACACCATCCAGGGGGAAGAGAGGGATCTCACATAGAATACAATGATAATGAGACAAGTATGTTGGATACATATAGTTGTTCATCCTTTTCAAAGAGGATTGGTGATATCACAGGAGTTTCCTGGTATCCTTAGTCATGTCCACAAAGAATCCACATACATTTTCAGGTACAGTTTATGTGGAAATTTAAGATTACAAAATTACAAAGATTTTGTTTTTATTTTTTTTCTCACTATGAATGAGGAGTTGGGGGGCGGGGAAAGGAACAAATTTTTAAAAGAGGGTTATTGAAATATGTTTATGAAAGGCCCAGGACAAAAACAGGAAAAAGAAAGCTACAGATAAGGACCATTTTGAAGAGTACAAAATTCTTGCTAACTACAAAACAAAAGCGTTACTCAATTCCTGGTAATATAAAGTTCAAATGTCTTTATTCTCTTTGCAAAGTTTTCATGAATCTCTCCTTATATGTAGCTTTTCCATTAGAAGAGCTAATCAACTGCGTTTCCAGGGTCTGCTCCTTTCTCTAGTTTGAATCAATAATTTTCTCTTAAGTCCATAACCAGCTCACTTCTCTGCTGCCAGGAATCACAATCCTGGAAGCTGCTTTCTCCCTTGGGTCATTGTTTCTTTATATCAGTGGTTATCTGGAACTTGTGGCACTATTCCTTCAATTTGTCCTTAAACTCCCAAGTAGATCTATTTCAAGTCAACATCATATTGTGAACTAAGCTTAAATTGGGCCTGATCTAGCAAGAAAAAGTTTTTTTTTAATATTAAAAAATGCAGTAGGTTCTTGTAAACCATAAAACCCTTCTAAAATTACTTTAATGATTAGTTTAAAAAGTTTAAAAGTACATAGTTAAAGAATAATAAAGTATATGAAATCCAAGTATCTTTCCACAGTGACTAAATCGGGAACTAAATATAGTAACCTGTAAGCTGGAATTCAGAAAAAGACTTGTCAACCTTCAGCATCTCCCAGGCTGACTGATCATTTTTAAGTTCAAGCCTCAGGGCATATTAAGTATCCAGAAGTAGGAGATCTGATTGAAGCCACAGCAGCTACAGGGCTAGCCCTAGGAGTCTGCCCAAACTGGCACACATACCATTTATTGGTGACAAAGTCTCAACACTTTTTTAGGGGACCTTTCACCAAAACATTAAAGAACCTTTTAAACTGAGGGAATTAGGGTAGCTAGGCAGCACAGTAGTTAGAATATCAGGCCAGGAGTCAAGAAGACTCATTTTCCTGAATTCAAATCTGACTTCATACACTTACTAGTTACGTGACCCTGGGCAAATCATTTCACCCCATTTACCTCAGTTTCCTCATCTGTAAAATGAGCTAGAGAAGGAAATGGCAAACTATTCCAGTATCCTTGCCAAGAAAACTCTAAATAGCATCACAAATACTTGCATGTGACTAAAATGACTGAACAACAACAAAAACTAAAAGACCTTAAAACCTATAAAATTTAAAACATAAGATAACAAATAATTTTTTGTGATTTGAAATTGTTATTTAATTAATTAACTTAGCCTATTTTTCCATGGTTACATGATTCATATTCTTTCCCTTTCTTCCTCCCTCCCCCCTCCTGGAGCCAATAAGCAATTCCACTGAGTTTTATATGCTTCTTTGATCCAGACCTATTTCTATATTATTAATATTTGCATTAGGGTGATTGAACATAAACAGTTTTTAACACAGAAAATTATTCAGGATAATTCAAAGTCTTCTGGAATAAAATAATTTTGACATTTAGGAGCAGCACTAGGAACATCAGGTATGCCAGATGAATGACGATAGTTAAAACATTATCACCAATCTGCATAACAGGTCTGGACCATCTGAAATAAAGAAATCTAAGATATCATAGGTCTCTTGCATGTGTGTCCCAGCCGTTTCATTCATACTGGCACTTGCCCTATTCTGCCACTGATTTTGTGTTTTCAGGCCTTTAGACCAAGACCTCTCCTACCAAAGGCCCCACCAGGAGAATAATATAAAATTCTGACTCTTTTAGAGACCTCTATGAAGGCCTACCATTTTTTCCCTTGGAAGCTGGATGAATAATTCCCTTCCCATTCATTTAGAGACTTAAAACTACCAGCATATGAGTCAAAGGGCCCCCTTTCCTCTAAGTAAACTCTGATTACAAAAAGCTAATTTTACTTCTACTACTATCATTAAAAAGTAAAGATCTCTCCAATAATTCAACCTCTTTGACTCTCATACCCTTTTATGTGAAGGATCTGCCCAAATCTCCTGCGAAAGCAAACCTGCCAATTAAGGATAGCCATTTCTCTGGGTTGCAGGGATTCTTTTGAAGGAATAAAAACATCAAAGATCAAGCAATCCCACATGGTAGATTGAGTAAAGAAGGACTGATGAGGGTCAACAGGGACTATATCCAAAAGAAGTCAATTCTGGTCAAGCTTGTCCTCCTCAAGGGAAGATTCAAGAAATCTTAGGGGTGGACAATTCTCTCTCTTAGAGTAGAACTTATTGATCGACCATAGCCCATAGCCTCTGATAAATAGGACACCCAACCCCAATAATCAGGGGTGCCAAGATGAAGCTATTGCTTTTAAAATGTTCATTCCACTATTCCATTGTACCAGTTGCCTGGGGAAGCTATCAAAGATGGAAACCCAGCAAATAGATGACAATGGACCTTACCTCGGATCTTCTCTGCACTAAATTGAGACCCCTGATCATAGGGGAACCAAGGAATGCATAGAAAAGAAAAATGTATTCTCTACAAGTCTTTTTAAATTTATTTTTAAATTTTTCTTTAGAAGTCTTAATAATGACTGCAATAGTGTTGTTAGTCTTAACTGGCACTGATATCCTATATTTTGAATAGGTACTGACTATAGTGAAGGTGAACTTCTTGGCTTTAAAGGATAAGGGCAAATGTAATCACTCAATTTACCAATCAGAAGAGGGTTGAGAACCATATTAAACTGATCTGCCAAAGGTAGATGGCATACTCTGATTAGCATGAAGGACATCATTGGGCAGAAGTGGCTGTATCATTCTCAGTTAAGGGGATTATATATTCCTGTACCTACCACAATATAGCATTAGGAAATCCAGTCTTCATTCTACTACTCTTGGAAGGGCATAAACCTATTCACTTCAACAAGAGAGTATCAGGCCTCTGGTGGGCATGACATGCCTCAAAAACAACTGTATGCTGCTGAAACCACTGGCAAAATTCATTTACTGATTCTGATCCCAAAGTAGAGTTTTAATTGCCTACTTCTATTTTCTCTAGACTATAGACCACTCAGCCAAACCCATACCCTATCTTTTTTTTTTAACTCTCACCTTCAGTCTTAGAATCAATATTGTGTATTGGTTCCAAGGCAGAAGAGTGTTAACAGTTGGGCAATGGGGGCTAAGTGACTTGCATAAAATCACACAGCTAGGAAGTTTCAGAGGTCAAATTTGAACCCAGGACTGCTTGTCTCTAGGCCTGATTTTCAAACCACTGAGTCACCTCACTGCTCCCTCCCATAACCTATCTTCTAGGAATCAGTATAAATACAATTTTTATTTTTTTCATCCTTTAAAGCTCTCTCATGGGTTTCCCTGCACAGCTTGAAACTCAGACCAATGGGAGAATTTGCCAAGTCATTTAACCTTTGTTTGCTTCCATTTCTTCAACTGTTAGGTTAATAACTTGAAATCTAGTAGCATATGACTTTCTTATAATGACAGAACATAACTAAATCAAGAAAAATAACATTCTTCAGGAGCTGGGTCATAGAGAAGGGTCCATTGGCTAGCAGAGTAGATAAAGCATTAGGGCTAATTAGGCTTAGGAAATATCACAGCCTGCTCATGAAAGGCACGAACATCTGAGGGTCCTGAATAAGCATGAGTTTGGATGTATGATTTCTATTCAACAATGTCCTATAATCACCACAATCAATGCAAGGACAAACCATGATTCCAGAGTATTGATGCTGAAGCATGCTAACCATTTCTTGACAGAGAAGTAATGGACATACGATTCTGAATAAGACACTGATTTTTAGACATGGACAATCTGGGAATTTGTTTTGCTTGATTATGTATATTTGCTGGAAGATTCTTGTTCTCTTTTTTCCAAATGGTTCGTGAAGGAAGGATGTGGGAAAAGTATGAGATGAATTGGGATAATGTAGCAAAGAGAGAGAGAGAGAGAGAGAATCTTTGAGATTTCTTTTAAAAATTTTTAGAGGACAGATGGGCAATAAAGAAGCACTGATTAGAAAGTCAGCTTTGAAAGCTTGAATTTATTACATACTTAAAAAGAAAAACAAGCTGTATACAAGAGAGATCTGCTGGAATTTAGCCTTCTGGTTCTTCCTCATGGGTTTTATGAGTAATATACAGCAATGTCAATTCATTTTATATACTACAATTTTTCCAAATTTATTATTTCAATTGATTTTTTTGTTGACATTAGAGTTTTCTAAGTAAATCATCATATCTCCAAAAAACAATTATTCCTACTTTGCTTCTGCTTCTGCCTTCAATGTCTTTTCTCTTCTTATTGGTATAGCTAGCATTTTAAGTATCATTTTAGTTATAATGGACAGCTTTGATTTTTGTTGATGAGTCATTTCAGTTGTGTCCAACTCTTCCTGACCCCATTTGGGGTTTCCTTGGCAAAGATACTGGAGTGTTTTGCCATTCCTTCTCCAGCTCATTTTACAGATGAGGAAAACAGAGTTAAGTAACTTGCCCAAAGTCACACAGCTAATAAGTGTCTGAGGCTAGATTTGAACTTGGGAAGATGAGTATTTCTGACTTTAAGTCCAGTGCTCCATCCACCATGCCACCTAGTAGCCCCGCCATCTTTGCTTTACCCCAATCTTATTGGAAAAATCTCTAACTTTTCTCCCTCATAAATAAATGCTTGATCTTGGATTTATTTTTTCTAAACCCTTACCTTCCATCTTGGAGTCAATACTGTGTATTGGCTCCAAGGCAGAAGAGTGGTATGGGTAGGCAATGGGGGTCAAGTGACTTGCCCAGGGTCACACAGTTGGGAAGTGTCTGAGGCCAGATTTAAACCTAGGACCTCCCATCTCTAGGCCTGGCTCTCACCCCACTGAGCTACCCAGCTACCCCCTTGCTCTTGGATTTAGATAGATGTAATTTACAGAGATAGCTAAGTGACATAGTAGAGAGCACCAGGCCTGGAGTCAGTTGGGCCTAAGTTCAAATCTAGCCTCAGACACTTAATAGCTATGTGACCCTGGGCAAGTCATTTAACCTTTGTTTGCTTCAGTTTCTTCAACTGTAAAATAGGGATGATAATAATAGCATCTACCTCCCAGGGTTGTTGTGAAGACCAAAGAAGATAACAGTTATAAAGTACTTTGCACAGTGCCTGGTAGAGAATAAGCACTATGTAAATGTTGGTTATTATTTTTATATTATATATTAAGGAAGGGTCAATTTGTGTTTATGCTTTGTAGATTAAAAAAAAAACAGAAGCAGCTGCTAGATGTAGTCAAATTCCTGATTTCAAGGAGTTTATAATCTATAAGGTACAGGGGAGAGATACACCATTTACACAGATATGGCATAGAAATATATATTATAATATAGAATATAATAGATATTATAGAAATATAGAAATAATAGAATATAATAGGGATCTTGTAGAAATAATAGAGAATATAATAGAGATATGATAGAAATAATAGAGAATATAATAGAGATATGATAGAAATAATAGAGAATATAATAGAGATATGATAGAAATATAGAATATACTAGAGATGATCCAGAGAAAATACTCCCAGCATAGCATACATTCAACTGGGAGAATTAAAAAACAAATAGCACCTGAGTTGGGCTGAGCCTTCAATGAAGAGATTTGAAAATGCAGATGTGAATAAATAGTACATTCTAGCTAACAAGAAGGAACATTGATATTCTAGGCATGAGTACTTGTAGGAAGTGCATCTAGAAACAAGATGAAATACTGAGGTACAGCAACAGTAATCCAGGAACTGGACCATAGAAGATAGCAAGCAAGTAGTATGAAATAAAGCTTTTGCCTACTCTCAAAGGGCTCAAGCTCTCAAAGGATTTCCTGCTGGGTCCTTTGCTGGTACTAAAAAGTGTTTCACATGTGACACTCAACCCCCCGCTCTTTCCATCTCTGTCTACCTCTGTCTCTTCTTCTGTCTGTCTTTGCCTCTAGCTCTCTGTTTCTCTTTCTATGTATCTTTCTCTCAGTTTACTTACCCTCCACCTACCCAGTAGTAGGTTTGGAATGTGGGAGGATACCAAGAGGGGAGGCTGGCTATCAACATAACATGTGGCTACAGTTGAAACTTCCTCAGGGTCTTAAGAGGCAAACCTCTTAAGGTGCAGAGTTTAGGGAGGGGCAGAAAAAGTGGGGAGAATGTATTCCTACTACGTGCCACAATAGTTCCTGGGCTACCATCTGTGTGCTTGCCATTTACACTAAATGTAGGCAGCAGGTCTCTTAGAGAACAGTCTGTAGCACAGATCATGTGCTGCTATTCTGGTCCTTGTGACTTCTGCTGGGCAATGCCACTCTGCCACTCTTGGGACACAGGAGCAGGATCAAGAATTTGAGTACTTCTTGAATGTGCGCTCCTCACCCTCCTCAGCCAAGGTGCTGAGGAAGTGATATGTTCTTTTAGCAAGACATGTCCACATAAATCTATTTTTTCCCTTTGTCTTTCCCCCTCTCTTTAGCTATAAAGAGCAATATGGGCCCCCTTAAAAGGTTTCCCCTCTCTCAAGCTATAGCTAGCTCTAGAAGTTAGTAAATCCACCATATTGCAGCAGACAACAAGTCCAGATAAGGCGGCAGCAAGACTCAGCTATCTTCCAATAATCTTTCAGAATCCTAGAGACTGTCTGGCTTTAGTCAACTCTCTTTATTTTTCTTCTCACAGTGAAGGAAGACCTGAATTCAAATCTGACCTCACATACTTCCTAGCTGTGTAACCCCAGGCAAGTCACTTAACCCTATTTACCTCAGTTTCCTCACTTGTAAAATGAGCTAGAGAAGGAAATGGCCAATTACCCCAGTATGTTTGGTAAGAAAACCCCAAAGAGGGTCGTGAAGAATTGGACATGACTGAATAACATATGCTTTGCTTTCTCCAATCAATCAGCTATCAACAAATCAATGTCTCTTCTTATCAGCAAAACAGCTGTAGATGCTCTTCTGCCTTGGAACTGATACTTAATATTGATTTTAAGACAGAAGGTAAGGGTTAAAAAAAATCAGCTGTAGAACCTGCCTGTTGGCTATTTCCTATCAATATTATGACTTCTAGAAGAAGATTCTCTCACATTCTTTTTTTGTCTTCTATCTCCAAGAACTCTTGTGCTCAGCTTCTTCTCTGGAATCCATCTTCATTAGGGAGTCTCCTTCCTCCTGTGGTTTCTTTTCTTTTTTTCTACATATACTAGGTATAGATTCAAAGGCAGAAAATCTGTAAGGGCTCAACAATTGGGATTAAGTGATCCAGGGTAGCTAGAAGAGTCTGAGGCCACACTTGAACCCAGCATGGAGTTCTGCTATGCTACCTAATTGTCCCTCCTCCCATGGTTTCTAATGCCTTGAATCAGGCTTCCTTATAAGTTGTGACCTGACCCATGAAACTCAAAACCTTCATATTTCTGTCATTCCTTATATAATCATTAATTAGTATACAGTTATTTGATTTATAATTTTCTCATTTATATCCTTCAGAACTTGGAAAAACAGTCATATGTAAATGAACCGATGGACCACAATGTTCTGTAGCTATTATTACCTCAGTTAATATTCTGCCTTCACACAGGTCTTCTCAGTACATTTATCAGAAAGGGGCAGTTTTCTCGCAAATGTTCAGAACAGTTTGTTGTTTTTCTCAAGCTTTTTTATGTGGGGAGCTGAGTTTCTCTCAAGCTGATTTCATCAGCGTTCCACACACAGATGTTCATCTGCAGTCAGGCTGTCCATATGACAAAGGGGCAGTACCTTACAAACAGAAGTTGGGCAACGGTTCAAAGTCAAAAGCAACAGGCTCTTGAATGATAAGGGAGGGTATTCAAATGACATAGGTCCTGGGGTAGCAGCTGTAACTTCCAAGACTTGCTGAGCCTTCCTCCCACTCTAGACCAGGAAGGAATGAAACCACCTAAGTCCATAGAAAATTCCAGTAGATACGTCATTAACCCCTCAATAGCAGAAACTCCTGTTGCCTTCACACAGAGACAGGCAATGCCAAATTGGGATCAAGATCATTTAATACAGATACCATTGCATATATGTCAATATATAGTACTGATGCAATATACAGTGTTGATTCTAAGTCAGAAGATATGGTTTAAAAAAATAAGTCTAGTGAGAAGGTCCATCTGATTGTCCCACTCAGTCCAATATTGATGATGATTGGTGAGCAATTACATAAAGATGAGCTTTTATGTGGGTCACAAAAGAGAAGAAAGTGTTGGGTCTATACAGAAAACATTGTGTCTAACTCATAGGGAAAGGAACTCAGTCCATTTGCCAGATATTCATGGGTACTGGACTACTGAGTCTATGGGGTGGGCATAATAGTTGGCAGATCGGGCAATCTGTAGTAGCACATGTACTGCAATAATATTTCCCCCTTCACTCCACTGACCATTGTCTTGTAACTGAGGTCCCATCAAATTGCAGACCCAACTACCAAACTATATGCAATAGCCCAAGAGTCAGTAAGCACAGTCAGAAAGCTGTTGGGTTCGTGGTAGGCAGTCATATAGACTAGAAACAATTAAGTTCATTGGAATGAATAACTCAAATGGTGCCTGACCAGGGAGTTGGAAAGTCACCTCAATGAGATTCATCCTCCTAGATATTCCGTATGTCTGAATTCCAGAGTTTGTACTGTGTTCACAAACACCTGGCCAAATGAATGTGCAATTCAACAGCAGATATGGACAATTCTTGTACTTGTTCTTCAGTAATTTCATCTTTGCTTCTCTAATTTTAGAGATATTCTGGAAAACAGAAACAATGTATTTCAATATACCTTTTAAGTCCTTAACATAGGCTTAGGGATCCAGTTTTTCCTCAGATTTTCTAATCTTCTCAACAACCAGCCTGATTCATGATCATTAACACCTTGCAGCAAAGCTTCCAACCATTAAGTCAGTCCTTCAGTGAGGTGGTCATTTTGGAGAGTTCTTCATTATCTAAGAGAATCTACTCTGGATCTTAAGAAATCAGAAGAGAAACTTTTCCAAGACATTGAACAGTAAAAAAGGGGTGGGAGTAGGGGAGAGGGTGGTTTAAAGGTTACCAGCCAAGTATAAAAGTCCCAGCTCCATTTTTTCATTTTTTGCTATGGTGATCTGTTGTTGTTATTTCTTAATTGTGAATTCTTTAATAGATACAAAAAGAATGGCAATGATGCTTTTTTTTTAACACTTAGACAAAAGTTAGTACCCTCTATAAGTAATCTAATCACAAAAAAAGTCTTTGGAGAAATAAAACTGGCAACCACAGCATTTGCCCTCTTATGATATCCCCCCAAATTAAGTTTGACATTCAAAAAATAAATCTTAGCTTAATTCAAATCACCAGTTTTTGCATATCCTATTTATAAAAACAAGCAACAGCTAAAAAAAAACATTGGTCAGATTGACCTTTTATTTGCTTACCAAAAAAGCATATAATGAATTAGAAAGTACTGGGAAGTTTTGTCTCATACCCCTAAATTATTTGCCAGGTATTCAGCCTACTACTTCCAGTTATTTAATCCACAGATTTATACATTAAGTCAGAATAAAGATAAAAGAGATAAAATACAGGTCAACATAGGTATAACTGTCCGGTTAATTTTATGAGAGGACATAATTTCTGAAACTGATTAAAGATATAATCATTACTTCCTGAAGCAGAAATTATGTGGCACTATTATAATTCAAAAAAAATCACAAAGTCTGCCCCTGCCTACATAATACTACATGGGCACAAATAAAATGCTTTTGGTGAAAGTTTTAAATAATTTACTTTTAACATCCTTAGGTTTATATGCTAACTGCTGAAAAAATATACAGCTTCCTCTTCCTTAGTATTTTATCACAATCAAACAGAAGAGGATTGCATTTTTAAATACAAAGACTACGTTATCAAACACCACCTTACTGCATTTATTCCCAAGTCTTTGGCACTAGGCTAAGCATCCATTCAGCAAAATTTTTTTAGGAAACCATCCATCAAAACCTTCTTTGTACTAGAGGATCAGAAACAGCCAACTATTTCCCCACTTTTTTCTTTCTCTTCCCTCTTTTACAAAATGTGGATCCCAAACGTCTTAAATCAAAGACTACCTCTGTCTTCTTTCTGTAACTTCTTCACATTTTAGTCTCTCCTCAAGATTACATGAGTCTGGGGGCCCATCTCCCAGGCAGGGCAGGCACAGCTCCATGTTCACTCTGAGCAGCAAAAGCCTAGTGATTTGGGTATTTTCCAGGAAAGAGTATGATAGCATCAGAAATAGTGCTTCAAACACACTTTAAGAAGGCAGAAAAGGATACAATAAATAGCAAATGGTCAAAGGGGATGGGGTATTTCAGGAAGAGAATGGAGAAGGAGAGGGCATAGCATCACTCATGTAACCATGGATTGGAATTGGGAGCACTCAGCAGCATGGACTCAGAAAGAGATGGGAGAGAGCTCAGGGGACAGAATTTTGAGGTTTCTTTTTTATTGGGTTTTGGTGAGGAACAGAATAACTCTTATCCATGCCACCTTGGAGTTAGCTCACTAACTTATCTACATCATCTCAAAGTTATCAGTAACATCTGATGTTCTGCTGGTTTATTGTGGATGTCTGGAGCTTATCTGAGGCTTACAGATCATATAACCAAAAGGCCAAGACAGCAAAGCCTAGTGGCTTCCATGGGTTAGCACATAGTTTCGAGATTTGATTTTTAGCTAAAATATGATACAGTTTACAAATTATGCTTCTTTGATCTACGAGATAGTCTAATAAGTGACTTCTAGATTCCCCTTTGCAATCTTACATTTTGCTATTGTTACTTTATACTGGCTACTTAATAAACTTACTATATTAACTAAAAACAGGAGGGGATGTCAGGAGGACCAGAACAAGGTACAATTTTAATACAAGTGTCAATATTAGTGATAGTCAAAATATTGTAAATAGTATATATATACATATATAGATAGATAATATTATACATATACATATATACACCCAAACATGTATACATTTTTTATGTTATTATAGATTCAATTTGCTGATCATTATATATTTACTCATTTAAATATATATAAGGAAGTATTATCCTATTCATTAATAGTCATTTATGTTTACTCATTTAAATATAGATAAATAAGAATAATTACTAATAGGAAATTAGATTTCTTTAGTTCATTGAATAATTAATATTTGATCAATTAGAGTGGGAGCTTACAAATTAGAGTAAGAGCTTCTCTTATGAAAAGAGATTACATATTTATTGATGGGCAATAAATTATCCAGTAGGCCACTAAATCATTATATAACTCCAAATTAATACACTAAATACATGGTAATGAGACAAATAGCAAGGAAAAGTTTGGTGACTGCTGAGTGTGGTCAAATCTCAGGCCTTTAAACTTGGCTGTATGTCAAAGTCAAGAGAGGGTATGAGGAATATCTTTTTTACACATCTCTTAAATTTAAAAATAATTTTGGAAATACTATCAACTATCCCTTATAGGAAAAGGTATTTCTCACTTTCTGGTAAATCATAGTCTTTGTTCTAATGGTTATTCCCTCTTCTTCAGACAGGGACCCAAACTATAAAACCTTAACTTCTTTCATACTTGCCTCAGATCACAGGAGTGAGCCTTGTGGTTAGAGACTTTTAGATAAAAATATGCAATACCATCATCTCCACATGCCCGGACCCAGAGGGCAGAAGTAGAAGAAATGAGTGAAAGTTATGGAGAGACAGATTTAGATTTGACATACGGAAAAATCTCCTAATCCTTCAAGCTCATCCTAAAGTGAAACGAGATATCTTGGGAAATAATAAATTCCCCCTCTTTGGCAGGAGGTTCTATGTCAAAGTTAGATCACCTCTTGTTAGGGGTGTTGTAGAAAAGACTTGTGCTAAAGGATAGACTGATAGATGATTTTTAAGGTACCTTCCAACATTTGTGTAATGGAGGGATTTGGAATGATACAAAGCAGTGCTCAGCAGCCTTCTTTAAGCTCCTTTTCTAATTGATCAATTATAAAAATAAATGTTATCTATGTACACACTAGCCTGAGTGTTAGCAGCAGCCCTGTTCTCAAACTGCATGCAGCATGTGTAGCTGTGGCATCATGAATGGCACTCCAGTTATAACCATAATTTGATAGCAGAAAAGAAGAGAGCTCCATCTTTCTGTCCTACCAGTATGACACTGAGCTGTTTCTAGTGAGCCATGTGTGTTCTGACTCAGGTCAAAGGGCTTGATACTTTGAAATAGTGCAGTAAACCTTGTGAGGGCACTTGGTTTTCTAACCCCCACTCCTCCTATCTTTCTTACAGTAGGGAAGGTATGCTGCCAAATTATTTTAAAAAGAGAGAAAGCTTTCTCTCTGCCTCCTCTGTTTCTGCCTCTGTCTCCCACCTTTCTTTCTACCCATCTGTCTGGTTGGCTATCTATCTGCCTGACTTTCTGTCTATCTGTCTCTTTCTCTTCCTCCCTCTCCTCTCTCTCTCTCTCCCCTATCTATGCTGTCTCTGTCTCTCTGGAACTTCCCATGAAGGTGGTGGAAGATTGCAACTTTTTATTTGAATGTGACCCTTAGAGCAAGTGCTCATCCAGGTAAACCTGTCAGTAACTTAAAGTAACTTGACATTTGGTTTCCTCTTCTGCTCTGTGTTTCTTTGCTTGAACATACGTGATCAAGTAGCAATCCTGACATTTCTAGCCTTGGAGCCAACTTTGAAGGTTTGAGAGGCCTGAAGCTCCTCCCTTGGTCACTGATGGGGTTGTTTTTGTCTTTTTTTCCCCCCACTTTTTGAAAAGGATGAACATGACAGGAGGAGAAACCTAATCCTTGGCCTGGCTTGCCAAAAGACAGAAATTGAGGGAGTTTTTCAGATAATGCAAAGCCAAGATGAAGGTAATATTCTTATTCAACATGTTAAAATATTCTAAATTTAAATATTTCCTTTTAAGCTTCTTTAGAAATAATATTTTTCTTTAGAGCCCTTTTGAGGCTCCTGGGAAACTCTCTTGGAAAGGTGAAATAAGTCAGGACCAAAGGAAAAAAAGGCTTTTTATTAAGTGAATGTATTATGGCTGATGACAAAGAATATGACCTATCTATCTAGATAAGAACAGTGACCATCTATCTCAGATGGGGATGGAATATTATTGTGCTATAAAGAATAATGAAACACTTGATTTCTTTAAGAATTGTAAAGACCTATATGAACTGATGCAGAGTGAAATAAGCAGAACCAGGAGAACATTATATACAGTAACTGAAACATTGTGAGATGATCAAATGTAACACTTTGCTACTAATAGCAATGCAATGAACCAGGACAATTCTGAGAGACTTATGAGAAAGGATGCTGTCCATAGCTAGAGAAAGAGTGGTGTGTAAATCGAATTAGCTCACCCCCATTCATAGTTAAAACTCTAGCCACCAGAGATAATGTCATCCCCACATCCCTTAGTGGGGAGGGGAGATGAGTTACCCACACGTGACAATAAGTAATAAATCAAGAACAAGGGACTGCCCTTTGGGCAGTCCAAAACAGTGTAGAGGCTGCCATTTGTCCACTTGAATTAGAGGTGGACCTCCAGGAAGTGACAAAAGATGCTATCTCTTCTAGTATGATGATAACTTCCTGTTGAGGGAGTTCTCGCTTTGAACTTGGTGCTGAAGGATCTCAGCTGAGACCTCAGGCAGCTTCCCCTCTGAATTGTCACTTGGGCAAGTTAGGCTGACTTCCTTGGGCCTACCTTGGCATTTACCAGACTCTCTACCTCAAGAAGGCTTCTTTGCCTCTCTAATTGCTAAGGCCTTGTGGCTAGTAGCCTAATTTAATTATTCTCTTAATCCTCACTCTGTCTGGACCAACGCTGGTCTGGACCAGAGTTTTTTTCTCTCTCTCTTCTTACCTTCAACCTTCCTAATTGTAAATAAACTACCATAAAACCCATCCTGACTTGGGTCTGTTTTAATTATGGAATCAATCTAGATCTGATTGATTCCTGGCAACCACACCTTAATATATATCTATATAATATCTGATTTTTCCTTATTACAGTGGTTGGAGTAGAAATGCAGAAAAAAACATGATTTGTCACATTTATATGGATATTATGATTTGGGATTTTGGTTTTAAAAGATTATTACAAAAATGAATAAAATGGAAATAGATTTTGAGTGACAGTACATGTATAGCCCAATGGAATTGATTGTCAACGTGGGGGGGGGAGGGGAAGGAGAAAACATGAATCATGTAACCATGAAAAAAGATTTTTTGTAATTAAGGAAAAAAAGAACAGAGATCATATAAGGGCAATCATCTTCTGTCTCCTGAATGAACTAGATTACAGTCTGACCCTTGTGGTTACATCTAGGTTTTGAGCCTGGGTGGTGAGATTTGAAGTGGAAAAAATGGATTCAGAGTTTAAGATGTTGAGTTTAAGTTTAAATTAAGAATTTAAGTCTAAAGGACATCCAATTTGAGATCTCTAAAAGGTAGCTGGAGATTGAGACTAGAATTTAGGAGAGAAGTTAGGACTGGACAAGTAGGTCTGAAAGTCATCTCCGTAGAAATAATTGAAAAAATGAGAGCTAATGGGATCACCACATAAAACAATCTAGAGAAAGAAAAGGGCACAGGTCAGAGCTTTGGGAGACAGCAACGATCCAACCAAGGAGACAGAGGAATAGTCAGACAGGTAGGAGGAAAACCAGGAGAGAACAGTCACAAAAATCTAGAGAAGAGAGCATTAAGGAGAAGAGGGTGATCAACAGTGTTAAAAGGCAGCAGAGGTGTCAAGAATGATGAAGACTAGAAGAAGGCCATTAGATTAGGCAATTAAGAGATTATTTGTAACTTTGGAAAGAGCAATTTCAATCAGAAGCCAGACTGTATATAATTAAAAAGAGGACAAGAAGAAAGGAAATGGACAGCCTTCTCAAGGAATTGTCATACAAGGGAGGAGACATATAAGATAAGGGTCAAGTAAGGGTTGGGTTTTTTTTGGTGGTAATTCTTGTTTTGAGGACAGGGAACACATGGACACAGTTGTAGGCAATAGGGAAGTAGCCAATAAACAAAGAGAGATTGAAAATAGGTCAGAGACTGGGGATAATAAAGGGGATGATCTTCTGGAGAATACAAGATAGGATGGTATCACTGGCTACCTCTTTATTTAAAACAGGACGAAGGTAGAGATAACGTATGTATCTGTGGTAGGGTTGGAGCAGTAGTTCATGAGAAGTAAGTTGAAGAATTTGGATGTCTACATCAATATGTATTCTGGAGTTCCCTAATAAGAGGGCAGAAGTTGGTTAGGAAAGATTGTAAGCCAGGCACTGAACTCATTTAGGAAGGAAGGATAGTATTCTGGAGATCCGAAGACTAAGATATTGCTATCATAATCTTCATTGGGTAATAAATGTGCATTGACTAAGCCTCAAAAGAGAAGAGAGGTTCATTATTGAATGATGGTGGTAGAGAGGGAGTCTAAACGTGACAATCTGGAACAATAAACATGCTTACTCCCCCACCACAACCAATGAATTGGGTGAGAGGGGTGAATAATGAATGAAAATGCAATCAATTCCGGAAAGGATAGCCAGGAAAGCTTTATCCTCAGGAAGAAGTCGATTCAGTTAGTGCAAGAAGATGGAGGGAGCAAGAATAGAAAATTTGAAGAAGAAATCTGTTACCTATCGAGCAGACATTCTAGAAAATACAGTGAAAGGATTGTATATCTTTAGAGTGGGAATTTGTATTTATTGAAGGATGGAGAAAGATGGTTTAACAAAAGCAACCAGAGGTTCAGAATCACTCAGATGGGATAGATATGTTGGCTTGGAAATGTGTTAATCACTGAAATGTCAACTTCTTTGGAGGATGGCAAAGCAATACAGTTCAGGCTCTTAAGGACGCTACATTCTAGTAAAAGGAAACAATATTATAAAGCAATGGTGGTCAGGAAAGGGTATATTGGTTTGGAAAGTTACAGGAATATTGAGTGGAGCCATAGGGGAGTCAGTTGGCTTTCCAAAAGTAATGATAGTATTGATTGATTACTGTTCCCTGAGCAAGAGTTAGCTAGCTGCATGTATATCTAGGACATACCATTGAAAAGAGAGAGGAATCTCACTCCCTGTGGGAATGCTTCATAGCCTATATTCTGGCTCATATTCATGTCTAAAGTACAGACTGACCTTGCATAATTTTCTGGGCCTAATCAATCTTTTTATGACATTTTTATTGGTGTCTTTTGTTTTTACATCACCTTCATTTCCAAATACATTTCTCTCTACTTCCATGCCCAGAAAGCTATCCCTTGTAAAAGGAATCAAAAAGCAGTCTTCTAAATAATTTACATTCTAGTTTGAGTTGTTTCAGTATTTCTAGCCTTTGTGCCCAGTCTAATGCCTTACAAAACAGACTTTGCAGAGCTGAGGGACCAGCAAAGGTGAGAACTCTTTTCTCCCTCAAACTGTAGGATGGTCTCTAATGGATTCCTCTAGGATACAGCCTTGGTGCTTTTTTTAAAAAATCAATAACTTGGAGGAAGACATTAATGGCATACTTATCAAATTTCTGAATACTCTGAAGCTAGAAGGGATAGCCAACCAGAGAAGCAAAAAAAGACCTTAACAAGCTAAACTGAAGTGCAATCTAAGATGAAACCTAATAGGGCTAAATATAAAGGCCTACATTTTGGTTCAAAGAATCAACCAAAAGAATATAAGATGGGGAAAATGTGTCTTGATAAATAGTTCATATGAAAAAAGGTCTGGGGGATTCTTTTTTATAAACTCTAACCTTCTTAGAATTGATACTAAATATTGATTCCAAGGCAAGAGAGCAGTAAGGGCTAGGCAATTAGGGTTGTGACTTGCCCAGGGTCACACTACTAGAAAATGTCTTAGACCAGATTTGAACCTAAGACTTGGTACTCCATCATTGAGCCACCTAGTTGTTCCTGGGGTGTTAAAACTCAATATGAGTCACTAATGTGACATGGAAGCCAAAAAGGCCAAGACAACATTAGAGTGTATTATAAAATCATAGAATCTCAATGTGGGGAGGAAGCACAGAAGCCATCTAATTCAATCCATAAAATGTAGAGATTTATTCATAGGCATTTGGTTCAAAAGTATTGGTGCTGAGAAGAAAAACTAAGTCTCCCAATGAGTTCAGTGATCTTACTTTTAAACTACAGTGCTTATCATATACTATGTGCCACTTATACCATATGCCACATGAGGAAATATAGTACCTTGATCAAGGAAGATAGTCCCACTGTACTTTGCCCTGGTAAAGCTACATCTTTTGGTATATGCTCAATCCTGTGCTTAACATTTTAGGGAGAAAGTTGGCAAACTGGTATTCTTGTACCTCCCATAAAACAAAGGGATCAGGATGGTCTCAAACTGTCAAATGAAAATTGGTGGAAGTAATTAGGGATGTTTACTCTGGAGAAGGAAAGATTTTAGGGGAAAGGTGCCAGCTTTCTTCATGGGTCAGAAGGCCTGCCTTTTGGAAGAAGAATCATAATTGTTCCATTTGACCCCTGAGGTCAAAATTAGAAGCAATGGTAGGAAAAAAATTTTTTAATGTAAGAAAATATAATTAGAATTTTCCAATGAGCTGCCTGAGATGGTAGTAGGGTCCCTTTTACCTGAAATCATCCAGCTCTAATGGGATGTTATGGAGGGAGCTTTAGGTCCAGATTGAACTGGCTAACACCTGATGTTCTATTCAACTTTTGAGAACCTGTGATTCAAAGTCAATCCTGTCTTTAACCAATTTCCTTAACAGCCTATATGTATGTTTATATGTATGTATTTGTTCAGTTGTGTCAGACTCTTTATGACCCAATTTGAGATTTTCATGGCAAAGATCCTGGAGTGTTTGTCATTTCTTTCTTCAGCTCGTTTTACAGATGAGGAAACTGAGGCAAATAGGATAAAGTGACTTGCCCAAGGTCACATAGCTAGGAAATGTTTGAGGTCAGATTTGAACTCAGGGAGATCAGTCTTCTTGACTCCAGGCTTGGCACTCTATCCATTCTGTCCTGTGTATGTGTCTATATATGTGTGTATGTATATTTATACACATGTAAATACATGTGTGTATTTGTCCACCTCATGCATATGTTATCATGTTATATATACATCTATATTATATCTATAGCACCTATTTATACATTATAGACATATGTTTCACACATTGAAAAAACACCCAAAGAATGATGCTACTGATCAGAATTTTAAAACCCACTGAAGGAAAGAACCATTTTTTAAAAAGTGTTTATTTATTTAAGAGTATTTTCCCATGGTTCCATGATTCATGTTCAGAAAGAACCATTTTATTATGAGCTTGTGTCCTAGGTAAACTCTCTCTGTGAGGGACATACTCTTGTCCCTTCTGCTCCACTACCCAGCAGTTGAAAGCTGTCAGCTGCAAAGCCTTATCTAGTAGGAGGAATGGTACACTCTGGAATCAGGGAGCCGGGATGGGCATGACGGCGCGGAAATGGATTCCTGAAGTTTCTGCAAGATCTTGGTCAGTGAATATTTTTTTTCCCAAGGCCAGAAGAATAGGGCAGGTTGTTTTGTTTTGTTTTGTTTTAACAAAATCTGCGAAGCTGTTCAGGTTTGCCTTCCACTCTGAGCAAGTTTTCCAACTTGGCTGAGCTGGAGATCCAAGAAATCATGTCATGGTCTGACACACCGTAGCCACCGAGGAAATGTTTATTGATTGAGGGTACCTCTCTGGTCTTTAGCCCTTGTCTTTAGTCATCCATAACTCCTTTTGTCTGTTTTCCTTCTGGAGTGGGGGGTGAGGGGGGAAGCGGAGTAACAAAAATAGTTGCGTGTAGGCATGAGGATTTCTAAGGATATAGATGTGTAGATGACACCTGAAGTTATATAATTACAGCTCCAATATATAGAATCAGAGTCCAGCATTTTTTAAAAACTGGCACTGCCCCCAGCTGTGGGCAATTAGTCCATTGTCTGAGGGAATGACTCAGCACCTTGCTTTGTTTAAAGGACCAGACCCATCTCCACTGTAAGCTATGACACTATACAATTAAGCCACTTGGTGCAATAGTTGTAAGTGATCCAAATCCATTTTAGGCAGCATGGATTACTTAGATCCTCGGCTTCAATGCCATGGTTTGTTTTGTTTTGTTTGTTTGTTTTTAAGGTTGTTAAAAAAAAAATTTTTTTTTTTAAACCCTTACCTTCCGTCTTGGAGTCAATAGGGGTAGGCAATGGGGGTCAAGTGACTTGCCCAGGGTCACACATCTGGGAAGTGTCTGAGGTCAAATTTGAACCCAGGATTTCCTGTCTCTGGGTCTGGCTCTCAATCCACTGAGCAACCCAGCTGCCCCCGATATTAACTTTCATTTTTTTTATCAGCTTGAATTTGGAATTATACATATCCCTTGAACTAGCTGTACCACTACTAGGTCTGTATCCCAAAGAGATCAAAAAGAGGGAAAAGGGGGGCAGTTAGATGGTTCAGTAGATTGAGAACCAGACCTGGAAATAAGAAGTCCTGGATTCAAATGTGACCTCAAGAACTTCTAGCTGTGTGACCCTGGGAAAGTCAGCTAACCCCCATTGCCTAGCCCTTACTGTTCTTCAACCTTGGAACCAATACACAGTACTGATTCTAGGACAGAAGATAAGGATTTAGAAGAAAAAAAGGGGCGGGGGCAAAAGGACCTATTTGTTTGAAAATGTTTATAGTAGTACTTTTTGTGGTAGCAAAGAATTGGAAATTGAGGGTTAGTTCATCAGTTGGGGAATGATTGAACAAATTGTGGTTATATTATTATAATAGAATATTATTATGCTATAAGAAATGATGAACAGGATGATTTCTTTCTTTTCTTCTTTTTTTTATTCTTACCTTCTTATCTTAGAATTGACACTGAGTATCAGTTTGTTGATGAGGAATCTAGAAACCCAGGGAACAAGTACAAGCTTTGGGGTCTCCAACTTACAAGCTAGTCCTAAAGTTGGAATTCATTGGATCTTAGTAGGCTACCAGTTTGGGGTTTTCTAGATTCCACATCAACAAGTTCCAAAGCAGAAGAATGGTTAAAATTTAGACAATTAGGGTTAAGTGACTTGCCTGGGGTCATATAGCTAGGAAGCATCTGAAGGTAGATTTGAACCCAGGTCCTCTATCCATTGAGCTATCTCTCTGCCCCCTCCTTTTTTTTAACTCTTACCTTCTATCTTAGAGTGGATGCAGAAGAATGGTATGGACTAGGCAGGATAATTTCAGAAAAACCTGAAAAGACTTACATGAACTGATGCAAAGTGAAATGAGGAGAATCAGGAGAACATTAATCACAGTAACAACAATGTTATATGCTAAACAATTTTAATGACTTAGTTATTCTCAGCAATACAACCCAAGACAATCCCCAAGAACTCATGATGATAAATGCCATCCTTCTACAGAGAAAGAACTGATGGTGTTTGTATGCAGACTGAAATATACTACATTTCACTTTCTTCATTTTTTTGGTTTGAGAACTCTTCCACTAAATGACTTATTAGTCATGTTTTAGGAAAACATGTTTTATATTATTTCACATGTAAAATCTAGATTAGATTTCTTGCCATCTCAGGAATAAGGGAGAGAATTTGGCTTAAACTTTTTTTTTCAAAAGAATGTTAAAAATTGGGGGAAATGGGGAAAAATAAAATATTAAAAAATTTTAAATAAAGGCAAAGATAAAAAAATAAAGATCAGCTTGGTAAAGCAACTTGATTGTTAGACTAGGAAGTATGACCTATTTGCAAATCTCACCACTATTACCTCTTAAGGACCCTTCTAGATATAAATTTACAATCCTATGATTCCCAGCTAGTTACAGAAAACCAGGGATCTACCCTTAGACCAGGCCTTTAAAAAGAAGAATGCTGGAGAGATACCCAGAAGGGCCACCTACAAAGTGAGGACTTGGGTCTATCATTTGATCGTCTATGCATCTCTTTGCACAGTGTCCCCTTAAACTCACAGGGAACCTCTCTACTCCAAAAATGGCAAAAATGACCTACTAATCACTGTCAGAGTTCCTAGATTAAGACTCCAAGACATAGAGAAGAATTTTCTGGACCAACCAGGCACTGGGGTCAATGAGCAAACATGGACCTGGCCCTACATTAGAACTGTTGAGTTAAGTATGAGGTTCAGGATAAAAATGGAATTGCTTCCTGCCGATTATAACTTCATACCCCTATTGGGAAAAACTTCACCAGGCCAGTACCCTAAAAGGTGTATAAGTCCATAGGTAGGTGGGTTGTACCTGAAGGCCAGGGGTCAATTCTAGCTACCCTGAATGTTTTTCTCGTTGCAAGAAAATCTTCCAACTTACAGTAGTATTATGTTTAGAAGATGATCTGGGGAAGCCCACCAGAAAAGTAAGGAAAATTATTTTGAAAGAAGTTTGTTTGCGTTGTAATAGGGGAGAGTCATTTGGGGCCCTATGTGGGTTTATGAGGTCATCTAATGCCAGACAAGGCTGTTTATGCCAGAGGGGCCATTAGATACAACCGCAACTTCCTATACTTCTTTGCTCATAGGCTTGTTTCCTGGTTAAGTTTCTCTGGGTTTATAAACAGTCTCTGGGTTTATAAGCAGTATATAAACTGTTTTTCTCATTGGCTCTACACCAACCCATCCTGAACTGGGGAAAGTCACTTCTCTCTTTGGATAAGCTTTATCTCTTTCGATCCCAAACTATGTACTTCTATTTGGACACAAATCATATTTAATGGTCATGTGCTTTGACAGTATTATCAAATAACATAAAACTCAAGCATTAAAAGAAAAATGGTCAGACAGTAGCTTCCCCAGCCAGCATTCCAAGGAAGCAAGGTCAGGGAGCAATAAACTGTGGTCTGGACTTTGCTTTCCCAGTCAGCTCTCTGTTCCTCTGGTTTGGTCAACATCTTGCTTCCACTCTGAGTTTTGCTTTCTCTCTTTCTTGCTTTCAGCAACAGAAGGCCAGTGCATCCATCCCAAGCTCCCTGCTAGGCTTGCCAGAAGCAGCAAAGATTTAGAGCCACTACCCCCAGAGAAGGGCTTAGGTATAGCTACACTTGCCCATATTCTGAGCCTTCCCATGGCTTCTCCCTGGAAAAAAGTTCCTTCAAGGTCAAAATGCACTTGAAACTTGGGGAACTCTGTATGATGCCCATGTACCAGCATATCTACATTCCCACCCACCCACCAAATTTCCATAGCAACATCTCTGTGGGAGGTGCCATCTCCTGGGGTTGCAATGCAATATCTTTGCAGAATAGCTCTATTCACTTTACCAATTCTGCACTGTGAAGGTTTTGGTCAGAAAGCAGGCCCTTTCCTTGTTCACTAAAATCCCCAAACAGCTGCCTCAGCATAACAAAGCAGCAGAAGGTGGAGAAAAAAAATAAATAAACTCTTGAGTAAAGAAATGGATAATTCAGTAAGAATAAAGACACTGTTAACTTCCTCAGAAAGCTGTTAAAACATGCATTTGTGTATAAATATACAGTTCCTACCTAATACAAATGTTTCTGTTCTTTCAGAAAGCAAATAAAGAAAGTCATGTAAAATTCTGCTCTTTCTTAGCCTAGGCATGTATCTTCAAATGACATAGTTTTTTGAAATGAAGGGGAGGGGAGACCGAGTTAGAGGGACAGAGAGAGAGATACAGAGAGACAAAGAGGCAGAGACAGGGAGGGAGACAGAGACAGAGACAGAGACAGAGGGACAGAGGGACAGAGAGAGAGAGAGACAGAGACAGAGACAGAGGGAGAGGGAGAGAGAGACAGACAGAGACAGAGACAGAAAGGAACTTGGACAAGGAACAAGGGCTTTACTCATGCTTATTTCAAGGGAGGCTCTTTGGGAAAGCAGGTAGCTTGAGAGATGACTGCTATTTCCAAGACTCTTGGGTGCAGGGTCCTAAGCTATCTCCATTGGTAGTGATTTTATTTGCCTGGCACATACTTGTCTCCTTTCTCTCCTTGGTGTCTTGATACTCTGATACAAATTAGATGCCAGGAGGAAAGGATGTTTCAGGAATCTACAAAGAACCCAGTAACTTCCAAGGGAAGGCACTTGGAGGTATGAAGGAGAGAGGACTATAGAAGGTGAGATTTGTTCTGTTGTAGCTTGGAAATTAAGTTTTCTTTTTAGAACAAAACAATGCAAATAGAAGCCTCAATTGTTTACAAACTTGGCATATTAAGAATTGTTTCTCCTGGTAGAATGACACACTGATATGCCTTTCCACTCTGAGCAGCCATCCTTCTTTGCTCTTGGGGCCACAAAATTTTATTAGCACTTCTGAAATACTCTGTATTGTCACTGAAGTCTCAGATGCCCCCTCACTCATATCTCAGGTACCAGCTTCTCTCTTCTTCCCAGAGCCTCCCTTTCATTCTCTCCCCATAATGCAGTCAGCCAGTACCATAGGCACATAGTCTCCTGGGAAACAGAATTCTAGACTTTTCCCAATGAGCCTTCTTCACCCTCTGATACTGAAAATTCTAGAAATATGTCAATTCCATTTCCCACTGCCCTTTGCCTGAGACTGCTACAGTTGAGTGAGGTTTACAGTTAACATAAAGAGTAGCCACTCCTTTGGCAAAAGTGGGATGAAACTTTGTGAAGAAGTAGTCTTACTGTTGGTAGGAATGCTATGGATCTATTACCATATGTAGAGTTTTGGAAACCTGTAAGGAACCAAACTCTTCCTTAGTCGGGAAAGTAAACTGATTTATCCACCTCAGGAAGTGAGTTGAGCCAGCAATTGGATGAGGACAGAAACAAAAAGTTTTAACAGGATAGAGAGTCAGAGAGGCCATAAAAGTGGGTTAGCTTTGAAATTAAAATTACTAAAAAGATGAGGATGATAGGACTAGAGAAAGGCATCTTCCTAAGAATGAAGGATATTTCTGAGATAACACCCAAAAAGCTGCATCAGCCATTTACAGTTTAATTACTGACAATATAGGAAGAGATTCCCATTTTCCATAACAAGGTTTTCTTAACTGGGGCCCAAGAACTAGTTTTTAAATGTTTTTTAAACTGTTTCAATATAATGGTTTTCTTAGTAATTGTATATATTTTGTCTTATGCATTTAAAAGTATTATTCTGAGATAGAAATAACAGACTTAACCAGACTGCAAAGGAGACCCTGACAAAAAAGATTGGAAGCCCTACTCTTAGGACATGCCATTTTTTTTTGTTCTGTAAGTTCGTTATGGAGAGAGTAGTAGGGTGTAGTGGATAGAGATCTAGCCCCAGTTAGAAACACTTAGGTTCACCTCACACATACTATGAGCTATTGGGTAAGTCATCTAACTTTTTGGTGCCTCAAGGCAATTTTCTTTTTTAACTCAACCTTCTTTTTCAGAATCAATACTGTGTGTTGGTTCCAAGGCAGAAGAGCAGTTAAATCTAGCAATGGGGGTTAAGTGACTTGCCCAGGGTCACATAAGTATCTGAGGTCAGATTTAAACCCAGGATGATCTCTTGGGCTGGCTCTCTATTCATCGAACCACCCAGCCACTCCTGACAATTCTCTTAAATCTGTGAGTTAAAGAACAGGAGCTGACCTGAACTGGAAGAGGTGTTTGCTCCTAGAGAATTTCCTGTATCAAGCACAGTGCCCTTTCTGGGTTGACTCTGCCCTCAGGGTTTTAGAAATAACTCAGAAGGGTTAGGATTTGTAGTACTGAAGTTACTGAGCCCTCAACATCAATCAACCAATTGAATTCCATTAACTTTTAGAAAAGGGATTTACTAAGAAGCCATAGCAAGAACACTTGATATAAGCATTTTCCCCACACCAAGGATATATTCTTCCCTTGGATACATCCAGTGCCTGAGGAAAGTTGGTTCAAACTTAAAGTACAATTAAAAAACAAAACTCTTACTTTCTGTCTCATCAATACTATGTAGAGCTAGGCAGTGGGAGCTAACTGACTTGCCCAGGATCACACAGCTAGGAAGTGTCCCAGAACCTCCTGTGTCAGGGCGTGCCTCTCAAACCACTGAGCCACCTAGCTGCCCACTTAAAGTACAATCTTTTTTTAATTTAATTTAATTTATTTTTTTAAAGTACAATCTTATAATCTACATATGTAGAGAGTACATATGGCCGTCCCTAGTCCCCAAAGCCCTCTTAACCCTTCATGGAGTCTTCAGGAATTCCCTTTTGATATAGCTTTCTCCTGAGCTCTGAGACAAGCTGGCGCTTCTATCATGATGGGAAATCATTCCCTAAAGCTGCCACCAACTGTAAGGATTTTATAACAAGACAAGCAGGCTGGGTCTACTAAAGAATTTTTTTAAAAGAACAATTGTGAAACAGGCAACAAACATTATTCTGAGGAGCACATTGGCTTTATCAGACTGCCAAAGGAATCCATGAGAACTTCTGGTCTAAGGATTAAAACCAGACAGGGAGTATCTGCATATGCTTCAAGGCCTGAGCTTTTATTAACCAGACCATCCCTATCACATAATAAAATCAAACATCTGGGTTTTTGTTTATTTGTTTGTTTAAAAGGTTGCTATATGTTATCTTCTTTCACATGAGAGTGATGCAAAAAAAAAAAAATCCCAGGAAAGAAGGCTAGGACCAAGAGCAGTATTATAAAGTGCTTTAAACAATGCAACGGATTTTGTGTTTTATCCTAGAAACTAGAAGATAGGAACTACTTAAATTCAATTAATTCACTCTGTACATTGGCTCTCTATACACAGGACATCGGTTCAAATCTTGCCACTGAGACCTTATTACAGCTTGTCCCTTTCCTGGCATAAGTTCTTCCTATTCATCAACCAAAATGAAGCTGAAATTTCTGCCTCAAAAAGAGTTGAACAAAAGTTTTTTTGTCCCTAGAAACTCTTCTCTCACCTACTCCCCAAAATTTAACTGTGTTCTTGACTTTTTGCTATTTAAATTCTCATTATCTTCCACCACCTCCTCCCCAACATTTCTCTGAACCATGTTACTGCATTTAATTGAAGCAAAAAATTATAAGATCAAGCCAGAGAGATTTCTTTATTTGGAGACCAGAAAAAGATGGGTTTTCTCCCTGTTATTCACTAGGGGGAGCCGTGGTTTAGAGGAGGGGAAATAGAGAATAAAATATGATATCTTTGATGGAATTATTGATGACTAGTTTTCAGGCAACCAACTTACATGTCAGTAAAACAATGTTTCCTGAATGTCAGCTGTATGCAGAAAATACTACAGAGTGACAGAATAGAGACAGAGGGTCATTTAATGGAGATAAAAGGAATTACCTGAAAAATGAACTTAATAAGTCAGTAGGGTATGCCCACATCAGACTTCTGGAAATCAAAGACCAAGCATGATCTAATGGAAAGAACACTGGATTTAGTGATAGAGTCTTGAGTGAAAATTTCTTGTAGAGCAAATAATTTCATTTAGGTTTTTTTAATTTCCTTATCTAAATAAGTTGAATTAGATGATACTAAGATGCTTTCGACTCAAAATCTTGTGATGGTAGAATAAGAATGAAAGTTGTTTCTTCTTTTAAGCCTATGGAGTCTTTTTGCTGAAAGAGATATGTGACTATAGACTCCTGGGTGATCCCTAGTTGGGGAGACCAGCCAATGCTTTGTCATAGGTCATGGAGCCAGGAAGACCATTGACTCCGAAGGCTTGAAAGAAGATTTGACTCCCCTATGGCTCCACTCAATATTCCTGTAACTTTCCAAACCATATAAATACATTTTTTGTCTACTTCATATCAATTGCTAATGATATTTTAGGGTCAAGAAAAAATGTGTGTTTTAGAGAAAGTCAGGGGGAAACGTAACATGAGTCAAAATCAAAACAAAGGAAAGCAAGGGGTTCATAGCTTAGTTTGTTTTTTTTTTTTTAAATTTTAAACCCTTAACTTCTGTGTATTGACTTATAGGTGGAAGAGTGGTAAGGGTAGGCAATGGGGGTCAAGTGACTTGCCTGGTCACACAGCTGGGAAGTGTCTGAGGCCGGATTTGAACCTAGGACCTCCCATCTCTAGGCCTGGCTCTCCATCCAATGAGCTACCCAGCTGCCCCCCATAGCTTAGTTTTGATCTGAACCAGAACGGTCATATTTCACTCTCTAGAAAATTTTGTTTTATACTGATTTGTGAGAATGAGAATGAGAATTAGGAGGATGGAAAGAGCCGGAGATGCAGAGAATGAAAAAGCTGTCACAATGGATTGGGAGTCAGTCAACAAGAATTTATTAAATGCTTACATGTGGCAGTCACTGTGCTAAATCCAGCATTTACAAAGCAGGCAAACAAACAAACAAACAAAAACAAAACAAAACACAGAAGTCCTGAGCCATGGCACTGGGGCTGATACAAGCCAGCCTAGTTGAAACATCAAGCCACTTTTTGGGAGAGACAGAAAGAAGAAGCATGCCCATAGCAATTTAAACCACCATCACCAACTGGACCACCATCTCCTCCCCCCACCCCACCCTCTTGGGTACAGACCAGGATCTTGACTCTAAGAGCCTTGAGAATGCCAGTGCTTCCAGATCAAGGCCATATATTATCATTCTGGGAAGTAATCCCATGGAGATGCACCCTAATAAATGTTCTTGCAGGTGTTACAAGCACATCTATTGAAGATCCTGAAAAGAAAGGTCTTGTCACTGAAGTCCTTGGTGCCATCAAATAACTCAACATCAGAAACAGAAATTATTTTATTAGTGGAAATAACATTAATTAATGGCTTTATCTTAGCAACTTCCTAGAACAGAGAAAATACATTCACTGGAGCTTCTCTGAGCATTAAAATGAAGTAATAACAGTTGTAGATATAGATATAGATATATACTGTTTGGGATCTCAGGCCATGGCTCTTGTCTCTTTGTCACGGGGCAGAGTTAGACAGGAAACTGCCTCACAGGAGAGGCAGGTCAAGGTGGTGGCTTTGAGAAAAAGTTATAGACGACAGAAGAATGAATCCTGGGATAGTTTTACCTATACAAACATGGGGTAGGGAGTAAAATGACTAATGCTCTATTTGCTTATCCGCCAGCTCACCAAGCAGTATCGATTACATAGAAGACATTCATTATGAATTCCTGGTTTCCCCTGACCACAGCTCAAAAGCCCTTGACATTCTCTCTTTTTTTCCAGTCGCTGAGTGCCTTTTCTCTTCCCTAAGACCAACCCTTCTACACATACTCTTGATCTCATCTGCTTCTTTACTTTGTCCTCTATCTAATCTTTAGTTTCTATTTCCCATTTTAAATCTCTTTTCCCACTGCTTCCATTTTCTCTCATTTATTTCTCAATCCCTTAACATCTGGCTTTCAATTTCATCATTCCATTAAAACTGTCCCCTTTAAAAGGACCAGTGATCTCTTAAGATGGTCAAATTCAATGCCCCCATTTCAGTCCTCATCCTTCTTTATTCTTCTGAAGCATCTGTCTTCCACTCTTTCCTCAGATACTTTTCTTCTTTTTTGGATTTTTGTAATACTGCTCGCTCTCTCTCTCTCTCTCTCTCTCTCTCTCTCTCTCTCTCTCTCTCTCTCTCTCTCTCTCTCC
>NC_058133.1:438553256-438584228 GCF_016433145.1 Gracilinanus agilis | reverse complement strand
ATTTTCCCCCCTTGGTTACATGATTCATGTTCTTTCCCACCCCTCCTTCCTTCCCCCCCCTCCCCCTCCTGGAACCAACAAGAAATTCTACCAGGTTTTACCTGTATCCGTGTTCAAAACCCATTTACATATTATTAACATTTGCAATAGAGTGATCAATTAAAATCCACATCCCAATCATATACCCATTGAAACATGTGATCAATCAAATGTTTTCACGAAATGGTTCTTAATCCAGATACATACTTTAATAACAATTCACATATGCCAATCAATTACAATTCCCTTCAGGAAGCTATCCCACTCTTATAATTGTTCCCCTGATGAATCTGAGGTATTTCTGCTTTAAGCTGTGTGCCTGTGGGCAGGCATAAGTGTATGGTCTCCATTGGCCTCATTCTTTGGGATTTGGTGAGCCAAGCTCTTTCTGGGCAAAGTGTCTAGCAGGTGGAGCACGCCTTTTCTTCTGTTTTCTTCTGCTTCCAGTTTTTCTGTAACAAATGTCATACTCTGATTTAGGAGGAGAGTAATCCAGTACTGTGTCATAGTGCCCATAACTGAGCCAGCTTAGCCAAATACTTTTCCTGCTCGAGTCCTCTGGAGCCAAAGAATGAAGGCTTGTAGATACAGTGGGATTCCCCAGGCTGCCTCCTAAGGTTAAATGAATGTTGACATTGAGAACATCCCCCAGGGCCAGCATTTCTGGGTATCCACCCCAGGTTTTATCCTGTGCTGCTTTGGAAAGGAAGGTCTCTGCATCACCCTCAATGAGGAACGTGAAGAAGTCAAGGTTGCCTCTCATGCAGTTGACAGCCCTTTCCCGAAGGTCCTGGTACATATTCTGGTGCCCATAAACTGCCTGGCTGACAGCTCTGTAAAGGCAGTTGCCATCAGGAATAATCTGGAAACGACACTTCTTCATCTGTCGCAGGTAGATGTCCTGTTTCTCTTTTTCTATCAGTCTGTCATGTGTGCTTGAAATCATTGTAATGGTGGCCATTTCTGCTCAGGGGCTGAGAACTCCTCTTCAGGATGGAAGAATGAATGAATGAATGGCTTGCTCCTAGTGCTGGATTCACTGCTCCTAACCCTGGAAACTTGTTCTCCAAAGTCTGCTGCTTGCTGGAGGATTGCCACTCCAAGGTCTGCTGCTCCAAGAAGATTCCCACCTTGTAGCACTCTGTTAGAGTAACCAGTATATAGCTCAAGCCAGGAGTTGTAGAGGGGGAATATAATGTCTCCCTCTTCTTCAGTTTTGAGAAGTTTATTTTTAATGGAAAAAGAATTCTGAGTTCAAAAATCATTTGTTCCTCTCTGGAAGAGGGGAAAGGAAAGCCAGCTATCCACTCACCCAAGTTCCCTCCAAGAGGCAAGTCAAGATGATGACTCAAGTTGAAGGAGACTCCTGAGGCTGCCTTCCTTCTTGAAGCCAAACTCCTCTTGAAGCTGATCTCCCTAGCCCCAGAAATTCAGGCCTTTTATAGTGGCTTCATGTCCCTCCCCTCTTCAGAAGGGCCAATCACAGTTTCCGAATTGCCCAGCACTGCCCAGGGGGGGAGGGAGTTTCTGTGGGATCCACTTCTCACCTTCTGGAGGTGTGAATTCTCATCAAAAGGGTTCACAGTTTCCTGGCTGGTTGAGATTCTGAGGGTGTGAATTCTCTATTTGTGGTTTGTGAGCTCTTCCATCTAGTTTGAACTTGTGTTGATTTAGTCAGAAAGTTGGACAAAGGAGAGTTAACCCTGTGTTCACAACCTAGTGAGGTACTAAGTAGAGGTACTTAAGTTATTGTTAACCAAAGTGTTAAATCCAGCTAGACTGGAGGGAGTTTATACTTTCACAAGTGTAAACTCAGAACATACAAAGAATTCAAAGAATTTCCTTTCACATGATTCAAGGCAGAGTTAACACTTCTACCACCTGTGAACCCTTGGGGACTTCCTCTGCTTGCTTTCCTATTCCTGTCCTGGAAGCCTGCTCTCCAAGAACTGCTCTTTACTCCAGGACTTACTTAAAAATGGATTCAAGGTCCCTGGTCAGACGGTGTAATTCAATCCAAAAATGTGCTCAACTAGTCAAGACACCAGAACCAAAATGGGGTCTTTCTCTAGTCTCCAGTAAGTAGTACTGTTATCTGACAATTTTGAAAGGAAAGAAACATCTTCTCATCACTGGATCCTGAATAAATACAAGGCATCATATGATGCAGAATTATTAAGAACATAGAAATGTCCATGAGTCCCTACCTTGTCTAATTGTCTACAAAATTTCCTAGCTTAGTATCAACCCTCTATATTGATATTTTTAAACAGAAAATAGATTTTTTGTTGGCCATCTGATTTGTCAGTCATAGTAAAATGTCTGGAGACTTTTAAAGGTTGACCCATTCACCTCCCCAAAAAACCTTCTAGCTCAGAGTACTTGACTCCTTGTCACTCACCCAATAGCCCACTTTGTCTGTTATCATTAGAAATGAGGCTTTCAGTGAGGACAGGAAGCATTGTTGCTACCCCTTTCTTCTCCCATAATAATGGTGGTAACATTTTGGAAAATGGGGCAGGGAGCACTACATTATTTTTAGTCTGCCTATAAACACTCACATGACTGTTGGAATTCTCCAATGACCAAAGAACAAGCATATTACTGAATCATATCAACATTGACATTCTTCCTTTAAATGAAACCCAGAAGAGGGCAGCTATATGACTCAGTGATGTTAGAGCTAGGCCCAGAGACAGGAGGTCTTGGGTTCAAATGTGGCACCAGATATTCCCTAGCTGTGTGACCCTGGGCAAATCAATTAACCCTCATACTAGCTTAGCAGTTACTACATTGAAAGAATGTAGTACAAAGGGTGAATCAAAATTTCTTTGTCTATCCATCAGTAACTTTTTTTTAATCAACCAAATTTAATCTGAAATCTGAATCTAATTTAAACTGAAACCCTACTTAACTTCTACTTAATACTAAGTAAGGGAGTTCCTACAGACATTGCCCCCCTGGGCAGTGCTAGGCAATTTGGAAGCTGTGACTGGCTCCTGTGAAGAAGGGAAGAGACAGGAGGTGACTATAAAAAGTCCTGAAAGTCTTCGGCTGGAGGTCTTCAGCTTGAATCTTTGACTTGAAGCTTAGGCTGTTGACCTGCCTCTTGGAGATGACTTTGGACTTGGGACCTCAGCTTCAACTTGGAACCTTGGCTCTTGAACTATTTCTTGGCTGAGTGAGTAGTGACCTTCCTTTCCTTGCTTCTGGAGAGATTAGTTCCTTAGAGGCCTTTCCCACCTTGGAGGCATGGGTGGAACACTGGGTCCTCTAGTAGAGGGTTAACAAGCCATGCCAGGCTAAGCTGAGCACCGGAGCAATATTTAGTGTGATAGACTAGACATCTTCTCTACCCTCTTTTTGCATTTCTCTACTTTCACTCTTTCTACCTCTTTGTAAATAAAAGCTATTAAAAATAATTTTGACTTGAGCTATAATATTTTAAATGGACAACCACCATATTATTTTAGACTTCTCATATAATTAGTCAAACCCCAAAATTTAATTCCTTACAGTAGGACATGGAACATAGCATTTCATAGTGCAAAAGAATTAGACTTACAACCAAGAATAACATATCCAGCAAAGAAGAGCATCATTATAACAGACTAAAAAATGGATATTCAATGAACTAAAGGAATTTCAACTGTTCCTGAGGGAAAACTGAGAACTCGGCTGAAAATTTGATCTAAAGGAAACATACAAAGGTAATAAATGACGAATCATAAGCAACCCAAAAAGTCAAATTATATGATTCTGGTATGGAACAATGTCATCTATGGACCCTGGGAATGGCATCATTGTTTGGCTATTTAGAAGGAGAGTATATGGATAGAATACTTGAAGTTGAGGTAAATGGAATGGAATGAGCCTGAAAGATAATGGAATAGGCCAGCAGGAGGTAGGAATGGAATGGCTATCTCATATGGAGGAGAAATAAGTAGAGGAACTTCCATGAAGAAGGGAAGGAGGGGGTGGAGGACTGGTAGTACTAGAACTCTACTCTTATCAGAACTGGGATAAAGAGAGAACAACATACACAGTTAGAAGGGTAAAATTTTTCTTAATGTATACAGAAAGAGGAGAGAAGGGGAATGAGGTAAGACAAGGACTGGGAGGGGAATACATATCAAGAGGTGGTAGGGTAAGATGAGGGGATAGAAAGGTACTCTTAGGACAAAATAGAGGAAGGATTTTTAGACATGAACTTATATCAAAAAGTTGAAATGCATTGTTGTGGGGATGAGGAAGGAATTTTTTTTAAGGTGGATAAAATAATTAAAAGGTAAAGAGGGAGGGACCTTTTGGAAAAGTGGGCAAATTCAGAACCCAGAGGGCAAAGGGAGACGATAATGGAGGATTCTTGGGAAGGGATATGAATTGGGGAAGTACTGGTCAAAGGAAATTGGACATGTAAGGAGGGAAACAGTGGAAAGTAAGGAAGAGAGTGACAAGCAGTGAGGAGAAACAGAGTAGATGGAAATGAATAACTAGTAATTATGACATTGAGTGTAAATGAATTCACTCATGGGAAGAATATGGATAGCAGAAAGGGTGAAAAACCAGGACCTGACAATGTGTTGTTTACCAAAAAAAAAAACCACTGAAAATCACAGACACACATAGAGTGAAGTTGGGGAGCTGAAGCAGAATATACGATGCCTCAGCTTATCCAGAAAAGACAAGGGTGGCAGTCATGATCTCTGACAGAGTTGGGGCTAAAATGGATATAATTGGAAGGGATGAACAGGGTAACTATATTATATTGGGGGGAGTACTATGGATAATGGAGCATTAGTGAACAATGTGGAGTTTGTGGTTTTGCACATAATTTTTTTGAATGCATTTGTTTAGTTAACTGTTTTATGTTGGTTGGTGGTAGTTATTAAGTATATAGCTAAAAAAAATAAAAACAGAAGACAAAAGAAAATCATAGCTGAATGGAAAGATGGTTCTGGAGCCCCTGGGTTCAAATTTGGCCTCAGACACTTCCTAGCTGTGTGATCCTGGGTGAGTCACTTAAGCATGATTGCCTAGTCCTTGCTGTTCTTCTGTCTCAGAAGTGACACTAAGAGTTTTTTTAAATGGTGAAAAGTAAAACAAGATTACAGACAGCTTGAGGAGAGATCTAATTAAGCTTCATCATGTGAAAAATGGCACTAGAGAAAACAGACAAGAAGGGCAATTGGCTCAGAAAGAACAAGGCCGATTCACAACATGAAAACTGTTAAAACTCAAACACGCATAAAGAGGAAGTCCAAGGAGGGGTTTGCGTTCACCTTGTGTTACTCCTCATCGGCCACTGCATGGCCCTCCTTTACTGAGTCTAGCTCCTGGAGGAGAGCTGGGGAAAGGAAGGAGGATGGGGAGGGAAGGGATTGGACCGAGGAGGTAGGAGGTACGGACAGTCACTGCTGGTTGGGGATAACAGAAGGCCTGCCTTCCCTGAAGTTGCTAGGTAACAGGTGTAAACAGCAGAAACTGTGGGATCATGGCTTCTAACTACAGTGCTAATCAGGTAACTTTCCTTCTGGCCTCCCTTTCTTTTCACAGTCCCATATGATTTGGGCCCCCCTCCAAGGTCTTACTATACCCTTAAAGACAGACAAAGAGATGGAACCCCAAGTGTGTGGACACCCTGTCCCATGGAACATCTAGCGCTCAGTGGGTGTTGGGTGGCAAAAAAAAAAAAAAGTGCCTCTCCAGAGGCTGAGCATGTAGGATTAGGATTACATCGTAAACAGCCAAGGTACTCTCTGTAGTTTAGGGGAGCGGAGTTCAGAGACTTGGGTTCTAGTCCCAGCTACACTACTTTACTAGCTTTAATCCTGGAGACATCACTTAATAGTTTTATGCCGGTTTTCTCCGGTGCAAAATGAAGAAATTAGGTTTTCTCATCTCTAAATTTCTAAAATTGTATGCCTGGGATCTCTGGGCTCCAGAGAAGCTTTTTTGCCTGAGGGTGGAATCTGAAGCGCTGTGTTTTCTGGGCACAGGTACTATGGCCAAATCAACCAACAAATATTTACAAAGTGCCTGACTGCTAGGTGTTATACTAAATGCTAGGGACATCATTACAAATTCAAAAGTGAGATTGTTCATGCCCTCAAAAATCTTCTGTTTTTCCCTAGTATAACAATAGTTTTAAACCAAGATATCTTCAGAACTGGTGCTTGGCCAAAGAAGCCACAAAGGTACTTCTTCCTTTACTCTTCCCCCAAATTTCTTCTCTAGTGTATGACTTTGTATACCTCTCCTCATCCACTTCTTCATTCCCTTTCCCAAGGGTTCCTTCACCCCTCTCCCTTAGGTCTTTTCTAGTTCTTCTGCTCCTTTAGTTCTTGTGAATCTTTCTAACAAATTTTAAGGCCTTTACTTCCAGTTTCCATTTCTTTGACTATCATACTCTCTTGCCTTTCCTCTAGCTCCCTGAAGCCCATGAAGGCTATACTCAGATCATTGCTAATGATCGTGGTCACCTGCTACCTTCTGTTCCCCGTTCCAAGGTAAGATACCTTATTCCTGAAGAAGACAGACCACAGGATAGAGATATAATAATACTGAGCTGTGTCCTTCCACCTTCCCCAACTCACTACCTTGAGGACTAGAGCTTTATCTAAATTACACAGTAAAACGAATACCCCCCCAATTCCTCACTCAGTTACTCCAAGCAAAGAATATAAGTATAATATGGAGACACCCAAGTGATCTCTGTGGAACTTAAGGGCTAACAAAAGCAGAGAATCACTAAAGATTAGTATGGGTATTTATGAAGATACTGATTTAGGATGTAGGGGAGAGTTCTCACTAATATGTTGAACCTAATCACCCCAAATTTAAACAAGGGAGGCAGGAACTAGTGATCGATAGATTGTGTGTGTATGTGTATATGCTCAAATTGTATAGAGGGTAAGAAATTACATGTCCAACCTAGGATGAAACTAAGCATTTTTTTTCTTTAAAAATTTAACTTAATTTTTTCAATTAATAAGCCTTTCTCTCCATCCCACTTCATGGGGAAAAATGAAGAACAAAATCCTTGCCACAGACACATTGTCAAGAAAAATAAATTCTTACATTGGCTATGTCAAAAAATGTCTCACTCTGCATTGGGTCCATTATCTGTCAGGAGGTAGATAGCATTTCATCACCGGTCCTTTTCTAGTGCTAAGAGATAAAGGAGCTAGTGTGGGAGATAGGGGGTCCCCGAGTGTAGGCCACAAGAAACGGCTAACCTTGTCCCTTTCTTTGCAGACCAGCCCGTGGGGCACTTTTATGAGTACCTGGCAAATGCCTCTGCAGATACCGCCAGCTCGGGTGACCTTGACTACCCGTTCTGCTACCGCTGCCAACAGACTCATCAGCTGGGTGCAGAAAAACCCTGATTTGCTCGAAGCCTCCAATGGACTTCGTCCGGACATTCAGGGCCATGTACTAAAAGCCAAATTCTTGACCCATTCTTTTTTGCCATCAGAATGAGTGTTTGAGATGTGCCTTAGGCCCAGTAGGGGGAGCAATCAGAACACTCTGCTTCATCCTGTCCTGGTGCTGCCCATCTATTGCCCAGTTCTGAATTCAATTCAGTAAAGCTTTCACTATGCTCTGGGCACTGGGGTATCAGTACAAGGCTGAATTCCTGCCTTCAAGCTTAGCTTAGTAGGGGAGATGAGCCCCTTATGTGCACAATAACTGTAATATACAAAGTAGAATGAGATAAATGTCTGAGAAAGGGGACTATAAGCCACAGTAGGGAGCAATCCTCTGAGAAAAGCAAGTTTCCCATAGCAGTGAGCTGGGTGGGTATGGAAGAACAGATATTTTGGTAGATTTCAGGCACTTGAAGAAGTCCAATTTGACTTGTGTTGGGTATATGAAAAGGCATAATGTGAGAAAAGACTAAAAAAGATAAATTTTGGTTGTGGACACTGAACACCAAAATAATAAGCAGTTTGGCTTTATTCCATTGGGCAGTCACTAAAGATTTTTGAGAAAGGCAAGCTTAACAAACCTTTGTATTGGAAATATTAATCTGGCAGTCACATGCACATTTGAGTAAGGAAAGACAAGAAATAGGAAAGGAGGCTATTGCAAGAGGTTCTAAGGTCCCAAAATAGACTGTGAAAATGAAAGAGATTTTGTAGAAGCAAAATCTAACCTTATAAGACCTGAGTCCTGATTCTGCCACTTAATAGTTCTGTAATGTTTTAAATGAGGTCCAAAAATAGAGTACAGAGATCATGGAAATTTAAGATGCGAGGGATATATGGAAACAGAAAAATCAAACCTTTGAAGACCTAAGTCCAAGTCCTGGTTCTGCCACCTACTAGCTTGCTAACCTTGGGAAGGCTACCCAGTTTCTCTGGACCTCAGTTTTCCCCATGTAAAATGAAGGGGTTGGACTAAATGATGAACCCATTCAGATCTTAATATTGGTTCTTGGCCAAGGTGAGTAGATGAATGGTCTTACTGTTCATTCAAATATGAAAGACAGGGGGACAGCTAGGTGGCTCAGTGGATTGAGAGCCAGGACTAGAGCCAGGAGCTCCTAGGTTCAAATCTGACTTCAGACACTTCCTAGTTATGTGACCCTGGGCAAGTCACTTGACCCCCATTGCCTGGTTTTTTTAAAATATGGAAAAGTAATAAACTTGACAATTTAGGTGATTTTAATAATGCATATTTCTAATTGATGTCAGTACTTTAAAGGAGAAATGTCCAGCAAATAGTCATCAATATGGGCCTGAAGATCAGAAGAGCAGAGGGGAGGTCAAAATAGTGATATAAAACCTATAGTAGGGGTTGTTCTGATCTCAAGGGAGGAGGGTGGATTATAAGGGATTATAATTGGCTAGAGGATGTCTGATGTCACGTTGTTGTTGTCCCACAGCCCCACGTTCCAGCACCACTTAGAAAGAGTGAGAAGATAAAGATCCCAAGGAAGACTCCTCCTCCAAAGGCTGTACAAGAGATTCCACAATCCCCTCAAGGCTCAAATTCTCCACCCTCAAGAGGCCTTCCCGCTGCTGCTTCCCCAGCCCCACTTCCACTCCAAAATCAAATCCACTCGAGAAGTAACTCTTGTTCCAGTTCTTCAAAAAATTCTCCCAATAGTCCCATGAGTCCAGAGGCCTGTCCTAGTTATTGTATTGAGCCTGTGGGCCAGGAAATCCAAGACAGAAATATGGAAAGTGATGAACTCCAACAGTAGATAAGTGCACTGTAGCTCCATTAAGTCTCAAGGGAATAATGGAGTAAACCTAATTCTACTTCAGAAGTGTCAAACAAGTTTATATAGGGTATGGATAAGGGAAAGTTTTAAAAATAAATATGAAATTTTCTTCTAAACTGGGTCTTCCTATCCTCTATATGCCATTCTTAATACAGGTGGGAAGGAAAGGGTCACAAGCATAGGATTCTAGCTTTAACTGGGCCAGGCTAGGAAAGTCTGAGATTCCAGAGGAAGAAACAATCTGAGTTGCTCAAGAACTAAAAACAAAATGAAACAAAAAGCAAAGTTCAGGATCAACTCATTTAACCTTACTGACCTTGGATAGAGTTCTGAGGGCTAAGAGGCAATTTTTAGAGTTCAACATGTGGCTTAGGTCAATAAAGTAATAATACCATAAAAGTATTCATGATGTACCTTTATAACCAAACCTTGGGGGAAGGTATTAAAAAAGAACACTTTTTCTGTTCTTGTAGAACTTACAATCTAAGAGTGTAGATAGGAGACATAAAGGAAAATGACAGTAATACTCAAGACAGTTAAATAATGTGAATTCTGACTGGAAAATGGTAAGCAAAAAAGGATACACAGAATAACAAAGGAAAAATTACTACTTTGCTTCCAGTAAAATACTGCAATGAATCTATAATCTCAATGTGGGTATACTCTCTCAAAATAAATTACAACCCAGCTCATCTTTGCTTTCTCTTGATATCAAGATGCTATCAGTAGTGTACATGGATTACTCATTGGTAAGTCCTTTCATTCACTCTACAGCCAGCCTATCTTCCTAGTTTCTTTGTAGAAATCTCAATCAAATGAAAAGTTAAAAATCTAGAAGAGCTGAGGTCCTTAAGCTAGAGGAAAAGATAAAGTGCCTATCTCTATTCTGCAATGATAGTTTGCCCAATGAGTAAAATATAGTATCTCCTCAGGCCCTGGATAGAACAGTTCAGGACTTTCAGGGGCAGACACCCAAAAAAGTTAAGTAAAACTCAGAGGGAACTCTACTGATATTGCCTCAGACATATGACTTAATCATCTTTTATTAAGCTACATGCCAGGAGCTAGGCCAGTGTTGGTGAAGAAATGGCACACATGCCAGAGGGAGCTGCTCCTTTCCCCCTCTCCCTTGTGCCTGAGGACAATTTCCACATGCCCCGCCCCTCCACCCAGCAGCCCTCCCTCCCTCTGCTGTCTAGGTGATGGGTGTGTGTGTGTGTGTGTGTGTGTGTGTGTGTGTGTGTGTGTGTGTGTGTGTGTAGAGGTGGAGGAGCTTACAGGTAATCTGAAATTGCAGTTTGGCACTCAGTTTCTAAATGGCTTGCCAATGCTGAGCTAGGCTGATGTAATCGATTTCATCTATATGTTCTCTTTGGCCAGTAGCTCCAATCTCCTTTGACGTGGTATCAAAAACAATTATTTCTAAAGCATACCCATGAGTAGTCAGTGGTCATTGAAAAAGGCCACCTCATAATTCAGGGAACTGAAGAGATCAAAGAAAAGAGAAAGGACTTATTTGTGTAAAAATACTTATAGCAGCTCTTTTTGTGATGGCAAAAAATTGGAAACGGAGGGAATGCTCATCAATTGGGGAATGGCTGGACTAGTTAGGGTATATTTGTGATATGCTACTTTCGGGCATGATGAGTAAGATGGTTTCAGAAAAACCTGGGAACAAAAGAAAGGCATTTCCTTGATCACATGGTTCGATGGGGATATGATTAGGGATGTAGATACTAAACGAACACTCTATTGCAAATATCAATAATATAGAAATAGGTCTTGATCAATGACACATGTAAAACCCAGGAGAATTGCTCATTGGCTATGAGATGGGGAGAAAGGAAAGGAAGGAAAGAACATGAATCATGTGACCATGGAAAAATATTCCAAATTAATTAATTAAATTTAAAAATTGATCATAAAAAGTAAAAAAATAAAATCAGAAAAAATGAAGGGCTGGATGGCCAATTCAACAACAACAACAACAGAAAAAAAAACTTGGGAAGACATATGAAATGATACAAAGAAAATCAGAACATTATATACAGTAACAGCAATATTATAGGGATGATTAACTGTAAAAGACACAGCTACTCTGATCAAGCCAATTTCAAATGACCCATGGTGAAAAATGTATCCAACTCCAGAGAACTGATGAACAATGAACACAGACTGAACCATAGCTTTTTTTCATTTTTTTTTCTTTTTTTAATGGTTTCTTTTGCAACATGGCTAATATGGAAATATTTTGCTTCATTTCTCACATATATAACTGATATCAAATCACTTGTCTTCTCAAGATAGGGGAAAGGGCGGGAGGGAGGAAGAGAATTTAGAACTCAAAATTTCTGAAAAAAAGATTGTTAAAAATTCTTTTACATGTAATCAGAAAATAATGAAAATTTTAAAATATTCAAAATAGAGAAATGGGGCTATAGGAAAGCCTGACTTTATATATAAAGAAGTTGAAAATTTTCCCCATTTAATTATAATTCTCCATCTAAATTTTTAGTCTCTCTTCTCCCAAAATATTGTATTTTATGCCCTTAGCTCTCCACTTCCCTCAGGTCCCAACTCATTTCCCTGGACCTTGTTTTCATAACAAAAATATGAGAGAGACCATAGTCTTTAACAGAGTTTGGAGACCTGTAGCAAATTAGGACTCTTTTCCCTCCTGCTTCAATCCTTGGAGCTACCTGCTACATGAGGCTTAATATCATGCTGTATTTTTTTTTTTCATTTAATGTGAAAAACTTCACAGAATAAATGCTTTCCTGGCTAGAGGGTAAAAACAGTTGGCATCTCCCCAGCTCTCATTCTTTATCTCTAGATAAAGGAGATTTTTCAAAGAGACATGGTGGATGATTTTAATTTAACTACAGAAAAAGATGTCACATGAATCCTGATTGGAAAATATGAAATTAAGAGGTTTTTCTCTAAGTGCCAGGAAAAGAAAGAACTCCTGATGTGCTGACCAAGAATCTTCTGAATCCTTCCCTTGGGCCAGGAAAGTGGTCTGCCCTCTCTCCACAGAGCATCTTCGACCTCCAGGGAGTCAACTTACCCTCCTTCCTTCTCTCCCTACACCCACCCAGACAGGCTGGTTCCCTTTTCTCTTGAAGTGTGGGTGGTTTAGGACTCTGGGCCATTTCCAATGGGCAGCCTTGTCCTTTAAGCCAGCAACCCACGGCCACTGGCACTTGAAGCCTTTCTCCCCAACCCAAAGGCAGAGGCCACAGTGCTGGCATTGTTTTTACTGTTTCAGGATAGGGCAGTCAACAGCTGACCCTTAGCACAAATCAAAACCCAATGTGGAGAGAGGCTTCGGAGGCCCGAGGAAAGAGGGCAAACCCAGAGCAAGAAAAGTAGTTGGATGAAGTAGGAGGGCATGGAGAGGAGAAGAGGAAGAGTTTCTTATCATGCAGCTTTCTCTAGGGAGGAAAGTATTGGAAACTCTCCCACAGCTCCAATACTCATGACCCAGACTTTTAAGGAGTTCTTCAAACATAATGAGATCTAAGCAAAACAGAAAGGTTCTGCCCTGCCTGGCCAGAAGAAAGGGGTGGCCAAAGGAAACAGAGAAGGCAAACTCAATCCTTCATTGGAGGGGATGGAAGATATGTCTTCCCTTCACATGGCTGCTAGTCCAATAGAGGATAACACAGTGAGAATCAAGACAACTACTCCAGACTGGTAGAGCTGAGGAATCTTCAGGCCTATCCCTAGGTCCCACGTCTATAAAGAAAGACAAAAAAAGAGACCAAGGAATTAGAAGGGTTAACGAAATCAAAATTTTGAAAATTGGTCACAAAATCAGAACATCAGCAATAACTTCTCTAACAAATACTGGTCAAGCTGGGCAAACAGAAGCCAAATAGAAACCTTAGGTTGTTATCTAGGTCCTGACCATATCATAAACCCAGACCCATAGCACAGCTCTCATCCCCTAGAATGACTATGGAAACCTGCCTACTCTTTAGCAAGCTCACCCTCAAAAACTCAAGAGCAGCCTTAAAGATTAGTTCAAAGCTGAATTACTTCCTCATCACACTCATATGAAGCACTCATCTGTATGACAACATAGATTGGTGATTGAGAGGCCCCAGGGTTTATGAATAGGGTTTTCCCCAAGGTAGTTAGGCACAGTCTTCACTAAATGATTGAGGGATCATTCAATTGAGAAAAGCTCAGAGAAAGGAGCCAAGACGGGCAGAAAGACTGCATCCACATGGATGTACTTAGGCAGCAAAGGAAAATCCTGGTCCAACCTCACAGCTTAGCCCTGAGAAAAGCAAAAATGAGAGCAGATTTTTAAAGCTTTAAGAAAAGCCCTTAGGCTCCTGACCTCTTTCTAAAGGTTTCCACAAGCAAGGAACAAGGACAAAAACTGAGCCTCAGGCTTTCTTCAGTTCTCACATATTAGAACCAAAGGAGGAAATCTGCAAGCCCTGGCCTCCAGGCTGTGTACAGAGAAGACTGATCAGCTGAGTTTTATTAGAAAGCTGAACCAGTAGGGGAAAATGTCATTAGCAGAAATGGTCTCCCTAAGGGAAGTGGAAATCATTTCAAATCAAGATGAGCAGAGCTGCAGGAGTGGCTAATGGGCACAACCTGACAACAGGTTTTTTAGTCTCCCACTTCTCTGATTCTACTGAACTCCCCCTCTGGGCTGACTGAAATTTTTTCACAAAATGTCTGTCTTTAGGGTTCTATTGTGGTAGTTTCCTGAGGACAAACCAGGGCAATACCAGTCTTACAGAGAACAAGTAATCAGTAATATACAGTAAGGAACAATGGGGATTCTGTTTGTCTTAGGACAAAAAGAAGAAAGAGACTACAGATTTCAACAGAGAATAAAAACTAATAGGTGAACAAACTACTTGAGAAGACAGAAAAAATGATCCACTCAGAAGCTAAGCTTCAGTGTCTCCCTAAGCAAGGCTGAAGGCAATAGTTCTAAACAACATAGGGTAACTGGTGACTATTTCCAAGGCATCATATGGTTCTATACAAGTCCTGTGTTAAAATCTTAAGTGTCTAGTGCAGCCCAGACACCAGCATTCAAGGCCAGGCTTTTCCTATTAAAGAAAGGTAATGTGACATAGCAGAAACAATACTGGATTTAGTCAGAAGACCTAGCTCAGGAAGCAGCTAGGTAACTCAGTGGATTGAGAGCCAGGTCTAGAGAAGGGAGGTCCTAGGTTCAAATCTGGCCTCAGACATTTCCCAGCTATGTGACCTTGGGCAAGTAACTTAACCCCCATTGCCTAGCCCTTACTACTCTTCTGCCCTAGAACCAATATACAGTATTGATTCTAAGATGGAAGGTAAGGGTAAAAAAAAAAAAAAAAAAGAAGAAGAAGAAGAAAAAGAAGACCTAGCTCATATCTCAGGCCCTATGTATTAGTTATGTGACCTCATTTAAACTCTACATATCATTTACTCATCTGAAGAAGATAAGATGAATTCTAAGGCCACTTTTAAAGCAGACAGCATCTTGCTTCCCCTCCTCTACAGACTCTCAAAACAACCAAACTTAGGGGTAGCTGGGTAGCTCAGTGGATTGAGAGCCAGGCCTAGAGACGGGAGGTCCTAGGTTCAAATCTGGCCTCAGACACTTCCCAGCTGTGTGACCCTGGGCAAGTCACTTGACCCCCATTGCCTACCCTTACCACTCTTCTGCCTTGGAGTCAATACACAGTATTGACTCCAAGACGGAAGGTAAGGGTTTAAAAAAAAAACAAAAAACAACCAAACTTACCAAATGTCGGATTCCATTCCAGGTGTGGTACATAAGTGGGGAAACAAGAGCAAACTTGGCTGTGTGGATCAGAGCTGGTCCTAGGCTCAAGGACTTTAAAAGCTCCATGTGAGATTCAAAATTCCCAGGGAGCAACAAAGCTGCCAATCCAAAAAGGGATACTCCTGGGAAGAAAGTAAAGCAATCCATCATTTCTTGTCAGGTACACCCAATATAACTTGACTTTGATTCATCAAACATTTATTACGGAATATAACTATTTCATCTCTACTTCTCAGAGTTTGGATCTTCCTTCAAGACTCACCTTAGGTGTCAGTTTCTCTAGGAAGCCTCTCATCTTCCCCTCCTCACTCAAACTATTAGTGCGCTTTCCCACCTTAAATAACCTTTACTTATCTGTAGACAAGTTATATCTTCCCAGAGGAATTTAAATCTCTCAAAGGGGAAATCTATCTTTTTTTGCCTTTGTATTCAAAAAATGTATGTGTATGCCTAGCACAGAATAAATACTTAAGAAATGTATGTTGATATAAAGTCTGTCTCTTAAGAGGGTCTACATTTGCTTTATAACCCACATGAGAAAAGAAATTAGGTTTATTACCCTGAGTAAATATACAAAGTTCAGTGCTTAACTATTCTTTATACCTACTAAGGACATGAGAAAATGACTAGAATCAAGGCAGGAAAGGGCCGAGTCAGACACAGACTTTCTTACAGAAGAGTTGTGACATACTAGTATGAAAATTGAATCTTTTATTTGGAAATGTTTAAGAATGCCCAGCTGTTTGGGTTCAACCTTCCTGGAAAAAAAAATTAGATAGAATGACCTCTAAATGTAGTGTCTAGCCCTTAATTCTCTTAACTTTTGCATTTCATGGGAGTCTGGGGGAAGTGTGAATAGAAACAAAGCAGACAGATGTCTCTAGGGAAGAGGATTCAATAAATAGGTAAAAAAAAATAATAATAAAGATTAGACCTGTGATTTCAGTGGCATAGAGAACTCCTGGTTGAGGAAACTCCCTCTCCTAATACAGGTTGGCAGTTTCTGTGCAACCTTTTTTTTTTTTTGGGGGGGGGAGGGCTATTTTTTTCCTGATTGTTTACAAAAACAATTTTTTACATTCATTTTCTGACATTTTGCAATCCCAATTCTCTTCCTCCCTTCTTCCCCTTCCACCTCCCTGTGGTGGCAAGCAATATATATTATACATGTGCTATCATGCAATACATACTTCCATATTTGTCATGTCGTGAAAGAAGACATATATTATTCAGTACCAATTGTAATCCTAGAGGATTTAGAGCACTGAGAAATTAGGTGACTCCTGCAGGGTCACATAAACAGTATATTTCAGGGACAGGAGTTGAATTCAGGTCTTTCTGGTTCCAAGGCTAGCTCTCTAAGCCAGTATACCACAATGCTTCTTGAAAATTTTCAAGAAAAATAAATCGGCTGTACTTTGAAAAAAAGGTTTTTAAAACTACAATTAGATAGGGGATGCTTACCATCTTCAGGAGGAGGGGGAGGGAAGGAAGGAAGGGAAGGAGACAATTTGGATTTTATAATTTCAGAAAACACATACTGAAAATTGTTATTACATGTAACTGGGAAAATGAAAACAAAATTTTTTTAATGGAAGGAGAATTATAACATTCAAATATTCACTTTAGTTAAGGCAAGGAATTTGGTCCAGGAATTCCACCTAGATATCAACCTCCGTTGGCCTTGGCTTTTCACTCAGCTGCTTGGCCAGCTTTGCCCTAATTATGTTTACTTAAAAGCATGGCAAAAAACTATATCAACAAAGGTAAATTAAAGTACATTTGAAAAATCAATTGTGTCTTGCAAGGACCTTCAGAAAATCTATAAGAACTTAGCCACAGAACAGTCCAGTGAACCCATTCAGACCATATGAGCCATTTGGCCTTAAATGAAATAGTCTGATTGCGCCTTTGCAGAGGCAGGCTGAAGTCTGAGATGGCTGCATGAGTTTATGCCAGAGACCACCAGCCAGGATACAAGAGCACTTCCCTCACAAGAATTCCCTATGAGCAATACTTCCTTTTAAAATCATATCAGCTTTTCAATGACATTATGAAAGGTTTATGTTTTTTTCAATAAAAAATGAATAGTAGGTATCCTATAACCTGTCCTTGATGCACTGATGGTTTTAAACAGTCATATAAGCAGTATTAACATTTGATACAGATATACATATAGACATAAAACATATACATAAAAGCATCAATTTATCTTTTTTGGTTCCTTTTTTTAAAAACCTTACCGTCTGTCTTAGAATCGATACTAAGTAATGGTTCAAAGGTAGAAGAGCAGTAAGGGCTAGGCAATGGGGGTTAAGTGATTTGCCCACCAGAGTCACACAGCTGGGAAGTACCTTAAGCCAGATTTGAACTGAGAACCTCCCATCTCTAGGGGATGGCTCTATAACTGAGCCATCTAGCTGTTCCTTGAGTTCCTTTTAAATGCCCAAGATTCAAAGGCAAGTCAATTATTTACTTTTGACATAAGAAAGTCACATGAGTTATTGAAGCCAGGTAAGTGCCCAAGCTCTGATGCAGAAGGATCAAACTATTATCTTCTCCCTGTTCTACATATGTAAGTTCTAACCCTTACCTTCTGTCTTAGAGCCAATACTGTGTATTGGCTTCAAGGCAGAAGAGTGGTAAGGGTAGGCTTAATGGGGGTCAAGTGACTTGCCCAGGGTCACACAGCTGGGAAGTATCTGAGGTCAGATTTGAACGTAGGACCTCCCATCTCTAGGCCTGGCTCTCAATCCACTGAGCTACCCAGCTGCCCCCCATATGTAAGTTCTAAGATGAGGAAAAAACAACTGTGGAAGATATTTCAACCTCCAAACCCCATCCCCTATCTCTCATCTCATCTCACATTCTTCAACTCCTCACTCCCATAGAGTTCTCTCCAAACTACAAGTCAATATTTTTCTCATGGAGGCTACCAAAGATTAAATAGAATCTTGAATAATAAGACTTCTTATTCAGAAAATCAGATAAAAGGCAAATATTAGTCTCTATGAGAGCCAAGAACATCTTAGTCCTGGCTCTATCTCTACTAGAATCTTCTCTGAGCCTTAATTTCCCTATCTGTGAGGCTGGAAAAGTAGTCCCTTCCTATTCTATTTTCTGAAGCTAGGTACTATTTAAAAGTTAACTATAATTACTTTAAAAGGAGTGACTCAGCAGCCATTTTAAAAAAGATTTTCAGGAATTCTGTCCTCAGATACAAAGTCACTTTGATTTGGGCTCTCCAAGAGGTGAAATGGATAGAAACAACCATTTGCCACACCTCATCATTGGAGGAGAGATGTCCAAAGACAGAAATAGGATCTGTTCAGCCAAAAGTCCCTCTACTAACCTTTGCAGTGCTGTTACCAAGATGAAGAGTCTGAGACCTAAACAGCAACATCCCACCTACCCAATCACACATTTCCTAGACCTGAGTATAACTTTAGTTGTTACCTACATCCTGGGATGACAACCCAAAGTCAAAACTTGTGCAGTCCAAATAATAGTCACTCTTAAAGAACTCAGAAACCAAGGAACAATTTGGTTACTTTACCTTGGAATCACCTGAAGTAATAACACCCAACCTCTGTGACCTAAGTCAAGCTGTCAGGGACCTGGACAATCGCTTCCTCTCTGCCTTCCTTCAGACTCTGCCTCCCCAGACACCAGGGAATTTTGCCAATGAACCTACTTAATTTGGAAGGAAGAAATAGTTTCCATCTCAGTTAAAGTTTTTCAGAACATTTGCATTAGAGCACCCTTCCAATCAAAATTTTAAAAGATGACTAGAATCCAGAATCCCAAAATTAATATGTTACAAGGATGAAATCTTAAGTCTTTAATGAAAAATACCTCATTTGATGAAGAGGAATGGGCTTTGGCGACAGATTCCATTATTTGAAAGCTGAGAGAAAAGTTATGTAAGGAGATGTGGGGCTTACTAGGCAGATTCCAATGCCTTGCCCACCTCCCTTTTAGATATGATTAACAAAAACAAACAAACAAACAAAAAAACACAATAGCTGGCCATCTCCCCATTTGGGCCTATTCACAATGTTCTTTAAAATGGGGATGAGGGAGAAGAGGAAAAATAATTGGCTAACTCAAAGGTGACAAAGAAAGAGCTTTTTCTCTTACAAAAGAAAAATATATAAATGAGATCTAAGCTTTCTTTGATATTCTTCTGACTATCTCAACAGATAAATTCTAAAAGGATTCATAGTTCTCTAAAGAAAAAATGTAAATCATCAACATGAAAGAATGTGTCTAATCACTAATAAGAAAATTTTATGTTAAAACAACTCATAAATCAGATTGGCAGAGATGATCAAAGTAGTAAATGTGGAAGGAGCTGAGGAGATAAGTATACTAATATTCTGTTGGTGGATCTCTAAATTACTTCAATTATTCTGGAAAATTATTTGAAATTATACTAGAAAAATCACCAAATTGTATAGATCCTTCGACCCTAAAGTGCCACTACTGGGCATATCACTAAAAGAAAGGGAAAAACTTTGATTTTGTGTATCCAAAATTAGCAGCACTCTTTGTAGTAGAAAAAACTGCAAAGTGAGTGCTTATTAACTGGAAAATGAAATTAAAATTCAGCATATGAACATAACAGATCATCACTAAACAAATATTAAGAATTCTGAGAACACTGAGAAGACTTGTATGAACTGATGCAGAATTAAAGGAATCAAGAATAAAGCTGATGCAGAACTAAGAGAACAATTTACATAATAAGCAGAATAATATAAAGGTAAATAGCACTAAAAGACATCAGAACTGTGATCAATGCAATGTCTGATCTTGACTTCAGAGGCCTAACAGTAACACATAATTCCCTTCTCTTGAGAAGGGCAGGGAAAGTATAAGATAAATCAAGGGAAAAAATAATCTTTTCATCCTCACTCTGTCAGGAAGTAAAAGTCAGCTCTCACCTGAGTAATGAATCTTAAGTTGCCATGTCCTAGAGGGAGTTCCTTAGTGTTTAAATGATTGAAATTGGGGAAATAAAGCTTTTGAGCTATCCCAGGCAATGAAATCACTATGGAAAAGGTCATTTCAATGAGCTACCAGGGCCAACTCCCTCTTGTTAAGTGGTATTTACAGAGCTTACAGAGCATGAAGAGAGATGTTATTAAGTCTCTAAGCGATTTCCAAGAGCTTTCTGACCATTTTACCAAGACCACCTCCTCTAAGCCTCTGCTTAGATGCTACTGCCAATGAAACTAAAAACATCAAAACAAGCAAAGCTGTCCAAAGGATAATTAAAGCTTTGAGTTGGCAACACCTGACTATTCTTTCTACTCAAGTGCCATCAACATCAATCCTATTATGATCCACGCCAGCCATCTTTCTGCCAATCACTCCCAGAATCCAGGGCACCTGTGGGTCCCAAGTAACGTGAGGTATTTTGTTCCTCTGATGCCAAATCAAGTCTTCAGTGTATCTCACTTTGCTGGCACAAAAAGAAAACCAAGATTTGGCAGTCACGAAGTGGGAAGAAGTTTTTAGACATGCCCAGTCACTTTCTGAGAAGTACAAGTAGATTAATTACTGTCTAGAATGCCTAAGATTTCCAAACTACAGATTTGTAATTTGAGGTTACAAAGAACTAAGGTCACATCCCCATGCACTAAATCCTATGTGATTATCTCCCAGCTCCAGCTTACAATGTGTACACAAACAGGGAAGATATAAAGAATATAATAAGGACAAGAGAGAGAGATCCAGCCAAAATTCTCAGTGGAAATTTGAGTAATCAATTTCTAGCATAGTAGACAGAGTCTGGAAAGAAGTGAGAGATGCAATTCTACTGAATGTTACCCAGCTGCTAGTGGAAAGCATCAAACTTTATAAAATCTGTGATTCTTGTTTGGTCATAGTAAAAGCAACTATGAGGTTAAGGTACTCGAATCTTAAAATGTATACTGTTGGTTCAATGCTAGTGAAGTGAGCTAGTATAAGGGAACAGAGTCCACAAACGAAGAGAACCATCAATATCAAGTCTTTGGCTTTATCCAAAGTGCAGGAACTCTCTTCCACACAAGAACTACAGGGCATCTAGGGCACATAGCTGTCTTATCAAGACTTAGTGAACTAATTCTTTGATTTATTTCCTTCTGATTAAGGGACAGATAAGAATATGTCCTCAATCCTCACTTAACCACTAATAAAAACGCTGAGCCTACTTGGTATATGTGACAACTAGTGGAGTGTCAGGCTCAGCAGTAGTTTCAGAATTCATTTCTTTGAATGCCTTGGCAGACACTCCTTTGGCACAGGCTGTAACCACAGATAGTCAGCACTTCAATAAAGAAGTCTATACAAGAAGTCTGAAGCAATTCAGAAAAGACCCTGGAAGCTGCAAGGGAAAGCAGGAGGAATGGCTACATTTTCACCTACAACAGTCATAAGAATCAGTCCTCTCCAGCCCTATCCTTGATAGTTTTGTCTGGCACCAAAGAGCAGATCTCCAGATCAAGAGAGCAGTAGAGAAAGTGCAGCATGCTGAGCCCTGAGGGATCCCACAGTGTCCATCTGTTCTACTCAATGCAGACTGGGATGGAATCTCTCTGGCTGATAATGATGCCTGATGGGATAGGTAAGGAATGGGCTCTGCTCCCAGGCTAAAGATCGCCAAGGGAAGTCAGACAGACTCAGAATTTCCTTTCAAGGAAGGTGACAGGGCTGCTCTGTCAGCCACAGCAATGCTACTGCTTACAGACAGATTCCAGGCAAGAGGCTTTTCCTCCTCCCCTTTGGTGAGGTAGGAAGGCAAGAGTCAGAAGTGCTAAAGAAACATCAAGGATGTGGTGATCGGAAAAGAGCTAAGATGTGCACACTGTTCTAATTCACAAAGTCATTTATCCTGTCAGTAAAGATCCTGGAACATTAACCTGAAGAACTTGCCAGGCCCTCACTGCAGCAGATTTCTGACTAAAAATCTTTCTATAGACAGCCCATTTGGCCAGATCTCCTCAAAGGCACCCCATCACTTCTCAGTTTACATCTGTTGCCAAAGCCCGTTCCTCTTCCAGAAACATAAAAATTTCACCTTTGCTCTAAGATGGCCCTGGCTGAATGCATAAAATCAATGATTGTCTCAAATCTCTCTATAAATGGAGAAACTGTCGCCTGACACCATATCTCTGCTATCTGCTACCAGTTCTGTAGGATGGTTTTTTTGAGTAAAGAAACGTGATGCAAGGAGAAATTACTGACTCTGGAGTCAGTGCTGAGGTTCAAATCCTATTTCTGTTGCTTATTATAACCTGTGTGACTTCTGGGGCAAGTCCCTTTGCTTCAATTTCTTCACCTGCAATGGACTGAATGTAAAATCAGATTATCTGACTTCTAAGTTTTCATCATAGGAGTATTTCACAAAGGGCAGCTAGGCAGCAAGTGGACAGAGCACCAAGCCTAGAGAAAGAACGACTTGGGTTCAAATCTGGCCTCAAATACTTCTTAGATATATGACTCTGGGCAAGTCACTTAGCCCTGTTTGCCTAGCCTTTGTCCTTCTGCCTTAGTTATTATTAAGTCAGAAGTAAGGGCTTAAAAAAATTTTTCCACAATACAAAAGCATTAATGCTTAAGGGTCAAAGCAGCTTGTTAAATGTTACCGTAAGGAGCCCAAAGGATGACAAAATACACTTAACAATGGGGCCAAAGAACCTCCCCATTCTCTGAATAAAAATATTGAAACATAAAAGAGATAAAAGCAGAAGTTGTCATGATAGTCACAGATCTTCAGGACCTCAAATACAAACCTGCACTCAAAGCAATACCAGAGGCTCGGTGGGAAATGGACATCGCCATAGGCAGGGACCAACTGTAAAGAAAAAAAAAATTAAGAGTAGAGCCTCCAAAAGATGATTCATTACACTGAAGCCATTCTAGCAGGAAGACACATAAAACTCTTTGTAGGCCTCTCCCTAAATACAAAGCTCCTAGTGATGGAGGTGAGCAGTGATAGAAGAGGGATCTCCATGTTCTAAAATCTTGCATTTTTCACCAGTTAGCACTAGTTAAGCATAAGTTGCAAAAATCTGTATTAATCAGTTAACCATTCTGTATTATTATTTTGTCTGATTCTGTATGATGGTTTTATACTGTTCTGTTCTGCATTTCCATCAGCTTTGCAGTGTTGTGTATTATTAATTGCTTATATTGTTCTGTACTTGCCTTTCTCTGAACTGTCAGACATTATTAATCACCTCTAGTGATCACGTACTGTACTATACTCTCCCTATGTTCTCCTCTTTGATGGATACATTCCAGGAGGGAAGTGAGACATCTCTCATGTTGACAAATGATGGCAGGTGGGACAATGGGGGAAACATGGGACATGTGCACTAAAGGCCCTGGAAGTCCAAGGGAATCCCCCAAACCTATGCATGCCCCCGATTGATGTATTAGACCTTCACTAGGATTTGTACCCACTTTCTCAATACCCATTTTTCCCTGTTTTTTTCTGTACTTCCCCATATTGCCCAGGGGTGGACTATTCTGGGAAAAGGTAGAGATTTCCCTGGAATGGAAGGTAACAAGCCCCCAGACCCTCAATAAATATGTAAACCTTGAGCCTCTCCCAATTTAAGCTATTCTCCTGGCCCTTAGGCCATTTAACCAGCTTAAGTTATTTTACCACCTTAAACCTATTCTTCTTTAAATAAAATTCTTTTATATCTCTAAATTGAACAGTTTTGAGCCTCCCATTCTTAGTGCAAGACTTTGATACAAATTTTGGTTTTCCCACAATAGAAGAAGCATGAACTCAACTGGACTTGTCAAAAAAGAAAACAGTAAGAATGTATTCACTGGATTCTAACATTCTAAGGTCCTTCTACTTCCCGAGTTCTTGCACTAAAGTAATAAAGAATATAAGAAATCTTTCCTAGTCTGTACCTTCATCTTTTATAGGTATCCTAAGTCCTCCTACAAGAGGGAAAGTTAAACTTCTCATCTAATTACACTACATTCAATAATACATAGTTATTTACTCGATCTATTTCTTCTCTAGAAAGCCATTTATCTCTTGCTATTCAATAGGTAACACTCTGTGTTCTCAAAACCCTTTATTTTTTGGTTCTCTCTCAGTTCTGGTTAATTTATCTAAGTCTTTATCTGATCTCATTTTGAACAACTGGTTACAATCCTTTTTCTCTTCTTGATACCTTCATCCTAATGAAAAATTCACTCGGTGTTGAGTAATATCTTAATTACTTACTGCCCAAAACTCCCCTCCCAAATTGAAATAATTAACAATGACAAATGGCAAATCTGATTTTCAATATCAAAACAGTTTTTGCTTGGAAGGGAAAAATGGAAGCACCCCTTCCTCCACTGCGTTTTCTTTCACTTATAGATTACCTAAGATCTTGTAACCATGGAAGCAACCAGTGTATAGTAGATGCATCTCATGAGCCTAAAGTCATTATACATACACTGTTCTGGGGGAAAATAGAAGGACTTTGTACACAGGTGCAAGATCACTGGGAAAATTTCAAAGCTCACTCCCCTCAAGGCCAGCTTTTATTATGTTGGAGGTAGAAAGGAGTGTCTGATCTTTTAGACACAGGGGCTGAGGCCACCTATTACCCTGATACTGTTTGAGCAGAATGGCCTATTTCTCCAACAAGAATTATTCCTGGAATCTGACTCGGGGAAAATCTGAAAGGCTGAGGTATTTGTGGAGGTGGTTCAAGAATGGCCAATTCCACTGGCAAGAATGCTAATAAGAAGGCTGCTGCAATAGCTTGAGAGGTCTTGCTGGAACAGCAAAGAGAGAAACAACCTTCTAAAGCTTGAGTTCTTTTGCCTCCAAAGCCTTTGACCATAATATGACATCAGTCTTTATCAGAGATTTACTCACTGAGGTGACCTCAAAATGGAGCAGGAAATCTTTGAACATCATAGGTTCTTTGTAAGTATGTTAACCACAAAACAATCAAAACTGAATGCTGTGAAATTATAATGACCAAAAAGAACCAATGTTAGAAGGCATGTCCCTGATTTATATAGTTGGCAGACTATGGGTGTGGGCATGACAGATAATGACAGACTTTTTCAATGTGTTAGTTAGTTTTGCTAAACTTAAAAAAATTGTTATAAAAGAAGGTTTTCAGAAAGGGGAATAAGGCACAGATACACTAAAAAAATACAGATGATTCAAATCTGGCCTCAGACACTTCCCAGCTGTGTGACCCTGGGCAAGTCACTTGACCCTCATTGCCTACCCTTACCACTCTTCCACCTAAGAGCCAATACACAAAAGTTAAGGGTTATAAAAAAACAAACAAACAAACAAAAAATACAGATGAAATAAAAACAAAATATGTCAATAAATAGTTTTGTTTTGTTTTTTAAGCTTTGGGGGCCTAGATTAAGGGTTTACTGCAAGAATCTAGTGTGAAAAGGAGAGATTCTAGATTGCAGTCTAACTACCAAGCAATTCAGCTGCTTCCTTCTTTTATAATCCTCCCCATCCCTACCTTAGGGGCCTCCCATTCAACTGTCCATAGTTGAAATACCTTTTCGCAGAAAGATCCTGAAAACCAAGGGAAAAAAGACAATCTGAAGGACAAGAGCTGGGATAAAGGCCTAAGATAAATGGAGAGAGTATATTTCATTTCTTATGGGAAAAGTCCTGAGGCTATTGAACACTTATGTCTGTGTTCAAGATAAAAGTGATGGTTTAAAAGCTACACTCTTCCACCAAGGAGCCAATACACAGAAGTTAAGGGTTTAAAAAAATAAATAAAATAAAATAAAAGACAGGCTTAACTCTGAGGACCAAGAGCCATCATTTTTAAAGCCCATCCTAGAATTCCCTCCTACCTGTAAATGGTGATATGAGGAGACACAGGACGATTTGAATTGGTGTTCTTATTCCAGAATTGTTCCATCTCTTCCTTAGCTGTTGTTCCCAGAGGGACAGCACTAGAATAGAACCAGAAGCAATTAAGTGGACAAAAGTATTAAGATAAACCAAGAACCCAACCAAATGCTCTAAAATAATAATAATAGCTGATATATATTTTAAGTCATACAATGAGCTTTACTTTTCAAAAATACATTTTTATGGATATTTTGTTTTAATATAGCCTAAAAATTTTTCCTGTATTCCTATCCCAAATGACCAGAGATTCTCTTACGGAGAATCCTATATAACAATTTGTTTAACCCTTACTTTCTGTCTTAGCATCAATACTGTGTATTGGTTCTAAGGCAGAAGAGTAGTAAGGGCTAGGCAATGGGAGTTAAGTAACTTGCCCAAGGTCACATAGCTGGGAAGTGTCTGAGGCCAGATTTGAACCTAGGACCTCCCTTCTCTAGGCCAGGCTCTCAATCCACTGAACCACCCAGCTGCCCCATAACAATTTTTTTTAAGGATAAAAAAAGAAAAAGAGAAAAAAGTCAGGAAAACTATTCAATCCATTGAAAAAAATCTGAAAATATACCCTACGTTCCAAACATGTGCACTTCCCAGCTCTCCAAAGAAGTAGAAGGAAATATTCTCATCATTCTTCTTTGAGGTCATGCTTTTTTTGGTAATTTGGCAACATTCACTTTCATTTTGTGGTTGTTGATTGCTCCATTAACATTGTTTTAGCACTGTGCATTTTGTTTTCTTGGTTCTGCTTACTTCGTTCTGCATCAGTTTATAGAAGTCCTTCCATCCTTCTCTTTATTCATTATTTTTTGTCATTTCTACAGTACTAGTTTGTTTAAACATTTCCCAATCAAGGAACATCTACTTTGTTTCCAATTCTTTGCTATCATAAAAAGTACTGCTAGAAATATTTGGGTGTATAAGGACTTTCTTCTTATGAGGGACCAGCCTAGGAGAAGAATCTTTGTTCAAAGAGTGTGGACATATTAGTCACTTTCTTTGCATAATTCCAAATTGCTATCCAAAATGGTTGGGCTATACTAATTCACAGTTCCATCAGCAATGTAACAATGTGTCTATCCTCCCACAAACCCTTCCATATAGACTTCCTATATTTTGTTGAGATTACCAATTCACTGGATGTGAGGTGAAACTACCTCTAGAGTAAAGTGAATTTGAGAGGGTAAAGTTATAAAGAACTTTGAATAACCTTACCTTTTCCTTAGAATGGTATTGATTCTAAGGCAAAAGAACAATAAAGGGGGTTAACTAACTTGCTTAGGGACACACAGTTACAAGTGTCTGAGGGAGCTAGGGTTCAGAAGAGCCATTCAGAGAATGGGAATAAGCATCTAGCAGTGAGAGAGAAATATAACCAAATGAGTCTATTAATCACCATGGAACTGATCTCCTATACCAGGGATTGGCAAACTACAGTCTGTGAGCCAAATCTGTTTCATTATAGTCTGCAAGCTAAGGATGATTTGTATTTTAAAATGTAAAAACCATTCTTAAATTACAGGATATACAAAAACAGGCATCAGGACATATTTGGTCCTCAGCTGTAATACCAATCCTGTTCTACATATATATCATAAAATATATATGCACTCAAATAATATATCTTATACATGTTAACTGCCTTTATATCATGGATACTAAACCCTTATATGATAAATTTGAAGATTTTCTCCCATTCTACTGCTTCTCTTCTTATCCTAGCTGTATTAATTTTTTTTGTGCAGAAGCTTTCTAATCTCAGGTAATCAAAACTATTTTCTTTTTTGTAACTATCTCTACTTTTTGTTTGATTAAGACTTATCTCCTACCCAGAGCTTAAAAAGCACTCAGTATGCTTGTCTAATTTTTTAATGGTATGATCTTTAATATTCAGATCATATATCTATGTTAAATTTATTATGGAATATAAAATAAGACACTGATCCATGTCTGATTTCTGGTCAAATGCATTCTAGTACAAAATGCTTTATATATACTATCTCATTTACATATGACCTAATCACTATGTAGGGAAAGCTCAGACTTTTAAAGAGACCTGACAGTTCAAGAAATTGTTATTGATTCCTCTATAATGTGGCCTACCCTTCTTGAGTTGGATGAACAAGAAGATGACCCCTTTAAAGCTGCTAACCTTTGCTATAAAGAAAAAAACTATTGTCACAAGTAAGTTAATACAAAATTTTTGTATTAAAGGTTGGAAAAAGAGCTAGGTGGTACACACCTATAACCTGAGCTACCAGTAAGGCTGGAGCTCTTGACCTTGGGAGCTCTGGGCTATAATACACTAAGCTGATCAGTCTACCATCAATAGGTGAGATCCTAAGGACTTAACTAGGGAGTGGGTGAGGAGTTCACCAGGTTGTCTATGGAGAGTCCAGGTGAGACACTGAAAAGGTTAAAACTCCTTTGTAATCAGTAGTGCCATGTGCTCATAAATCAACCCTTGCACTTACAGCTTGAGTGAGACTAGGAAATAGTCTTTTCCCCCACAATGAAAAAAAAAGATCATTTTTGCTATCAAAACTCACTACTTTTAAGGCTATGCCAAAACTGTTGTCAGAAATCCAGGTGATCTTGTAAAATCTGACATCTTTATCACACCATAAAACAGTCATCCAAAAAATTGTTTGAAGGATTTTTACCTAACTGAGGACATGATGAACTCTGTCAGATATACTTATATGGGATAGCATGGATTACTTTACCTGTCAAATCTATGGATAACTTATGAAAGAATTTATAATCAAACAAGAAATGAAAATATTATTGGATACAAAATGGATAATTGTGATTATATCCACTTTAAAAGGTTTTGCACAAATAAAACCAGTATAGCCAAATTTAGGAGAAAAGCAGAAAACTGGGAAAGGAGGGGAATTTACAGTAAGTTTCTTTGATGAAGGTCTCATTTCTCAAATGTATAGAAAACTGAGTCAAATTTTATAAAAACATTAAAAACATGAGTCATTCTCCAATTGATAAATGGTCAAAGGTTATGAATAGTTTTTAGAAGAAAAGCTATAAAAGCTACAGGAAAATGCTCTAAATCATTATTGATTCGAGAAATACAAATTAAAACAACTCTTACGATTCTACCTCACATCTATCAGATTTGCTAATATGACAGAAAAGGAAAATAACAAATGTTGTAGGGGATGTGAGAAAACAGGAACACTAATGCGCTGTTGGTGGAGCTGTGACCTGATCAACCATTCTGGAGCACAATTTGGAAGTAGGCCCAAAGGGCTATAAAACTGCATATCCTTCAACCCAGCAATACTATACTAGGTCTAGTAGTTCAAAAGATAAAAAGAAAAGAAAAAGGAACTATATATACAAAAACATTTAAAGTTGCTCTTTTTGTGGTGGCAAAGAATTGAAAATTGAAGGGATGCCTACCAATTAGGGAATAGCTTAATGTGTGGTATATGATTTTGATGGAATACTATTGTGCTATATAAGAAATGGCAAGTGTCTGAGTCACATTTGAACTCAGCTCTTCCTGAATCCAGGCCTAGGGTTCTATCCACTGCACCACCTAGGTACCTTATACAAGAATAGGCAAACAAGGTCACGTAGTAATTTTCCAGAAAAAGATCTAGGGATTTTAAAATGGCCTACATGGCGAAAAGGAACCAACAGCATGCTATTGCAGTCAAAACAGCTGAAGTAATATTGTGTGATATTCCAAGGAATAAGGCAGTAATTCTGCAGTATCCTGCCTTGGTCATACTACAGTTGGTCATACTACAAATGTTCTATTCTGAGTACATTTGAAGGAAAACAATCAGAAGGGCGGCAAGAATGTCAAGAAGTCTTAAAATCAATGCCATATGAGTACAATCTGAAAGAACTGGAGAATACTCAGGGGAAACATGATTGCTGTCAAAGGAATATCATAAGAAAAGAAGGATTAGATTTGTTCTATTTAGCCCCAGAAGGCAGAATTCAGAAAAATGGATTAAAGTTACAAAAAAGTAATTTAGTTGTGAAGGAAAAACCTAATAATCAGAGCTACTCCAAACTGGAACAGAAAATAGAGGGGCTTTCTCTCATGGAAAGTTTTCAAGCAAAGGCTAGATGACTACTCATTAGACATTTTAATGTAGGACTTCTTTTTAGGGTATGAGTTGGGCTAGAAGGCTGCTAAAGTGTCTTCCAAATATAAAATTCTTTTATTTCCTAATTCTGCAATAAGATCCACTACTCAGTGAAAGAAGTAATTTTTATGCAGGCCTAAAGATACAAGCAGAAAATTTGGGAAATGGGAAAATTGTCATTAGTATTAAAGTAAAAAAAAAAGAAAAGTGTCATTAGTCCTAAAGTAAAGAATAAAAAGGCAAAGCCCTGAGTGAGAAATATGGCAATAAAAGCTATTAATGAAGCTGATCTGAGCAACAATTTTCTCTATGTATGCAATAACAAGACATCCTGTGAGAAGCTGTTAATCATAGCAATAATCTGGTTGCCAGATCCCAGAATAGGAGACAGCTAAGAAAAAAACTTCAGTTCCCTGACAGATGGAGACCTAAAACACTTTAGATGTAAAGTCTGTGTGTACATCTGATAACAGATAAGTATACATAAGTGTGTGGACAAACACAACATTCAAAGAAAGAGCTGAGGGAAATGAGACTTCAAGAAGTTAAAAATAATTATTAACTAGAAAAACATAGTTAGAAAAAACAAAGTCATTATTCAGGGGGGTTCTGCAAAAGATAACCTCAAGTAATGGACCTCTGTACCAGCAGCAATACAATGACCCAGGACAATTCTGAGGGATTTATGGTAAAGAAAGCTGCCCACATTCAGAGGAAGGACTGCAGGAGAGGAAACATATAAGAAAAACAACTGCTTGAATGCATGGGTCGGGGTGGACATGATTAAGCATGTGGACTCGAAACTACCACACCAATGCAACTACCAACAATTTGGAAATTGGGCTTGATCAAGGACACATGACAAAAC
>NC_058133.1:438448286-438553177 GCF_016433145.1 Gracilinanus agilis | reverse complement strand
GTGCGGGGGGGGGGGGGGTGTGAAGGGGATAGGAGGAGCATGAATCAGGTAACCATGTTAAAAATGTATATTAATAAATGTTAAAAAAAAAAAAAAAAGATAACCTCAAGACCCTGCCAGCTATCAGGGAACTGACCAAACTACTGGTTGGTTTGGTGGGTAAAGAGGGAGAGAGATATCAATATTCTCTAAAAATAACCGGAGAAATTAGGAATTGGTTGTGAATTATTCCAGATGTCCACAGAGGCAAGCACCCACCTACAGTCTATATTCAGAGATGGAACAATTTTTTCTAAAACAACTATACCACACATTTCTTCACCAGGGAGATCCCACCCAACAACTCCCAATCCAACTCAGTTAAACCGTGGAGTGCTGAGTCTGACAGATTGAAATGCCCTCTTCCAGATGCTATAGTACTTAGTCATCAGGCTACAGTCCCAATTTTACCCTTGCCTTTCTGTTCCCTTCATGTTTAACCACTACGCTCCTCAATGTTTCCATATACATATGTCTTCTATTTCCTTTCTACTACCCTATTTTGTCTACTACATTATGACAACATTAGGACTCTGACTGAAAAAGGACAAGTAACAGCTGGACCTAGTGCTCACACATTACCAAATATTTTTACTTTTGTTTCAAAAATAAGGAACCAGATGCAACTTAATGATTCCGGAGATCTTCCCAATTTCTCTTTTTCATTGGGTTTAGGTTGAGAACTGTTCAACAGGTGAATTAAATAATTTAATGTACTAATTGCTTGCGTGTCTAGTACTATATTAAGAATTTCTACTACAGAAATCTAGGTGGAGAGAAAAGGCACACATATATGAACAAAATCCAGTTCCAAGGCATAAGTTCTTGCTTATGTAACAGTACCACAGAAATCATGTGCATATATACTAGTCTTCTTACCCTAGGAGTTATCTCCACCCTTATGGCTCCCTCCTTTGATTGGTGGGTTCCAGCCCAGAACCTCTATCTGAGTATTCAAGCTAGCCATGCTTACTCCTGTGTTATTTAGAATTTCTGGGACTCTATTTAAGAGCTATTTGGGGCTCATTTGAGCGTTAAGATATGTAGATATATGACAAACTTCCTGTGGACATTTTAGGGGACTTTGGAAAACTACATTTCCCATGATTCCTCTTGTAAAAATGGAGGCAGACAGGAAGCGTGATGATGTAAGAGAGGGGATAAGACTCCTGGAGTCAGGAGAGGCAGCCTTTTTTGCTACCTGAGCGCATGAAGGTACAAAATGTAAAATGGCTGAGGTGGCAGTTTGAATTCTCACAGGCGCGTGGTCTAATAATTTATCTCTATCAGCATGGCTTTTGTTAAAATACTATTTTTCCTTTTAATATTGGCCTTCATCATTTTTAAAAATAACATTTCAAACTCTGTAGAGTTTTCCACTTTCCCACTCCCTACTTCTCAACTCTTTCTTATGTGTTATCTCCCTGCCACCATACCTCACCGCCAATTAAAATGTAAACTCTTTAATGGCAGGGACTGCCTTTCTTTTTTGCTTCTAGCTATCTCTCTATCGTTATGTATTTATAAATTCAAAACAAGTGAACAATCAACATGTGATAGTAACTGACTTTGATATACTCCTTTAAGTTTACAAAGCACATTACATATATTATCTAATTTGGTCCTCACCAAAACACTATGAAGTAGATAGTATTATTATCCTGATTTAACAAATGAGGAAATAGGCCAAGAGACATTAAATGACGTGTCCATGGTCTTATCATAGTGTTGGAAGTGCTACCTAAACCCTGGCCATTCTGACTCCCAGTCCAGTATCCTATCTACCTCTCCAAGGGATTAAGGTTGGTCAAAGAAGAATTACTGAACCTGAGTCTTGGATCTTAAAAATAAATTACAGAAATAATTAGTTTCTGAGGAAAAAGTAACCTATAAATGAAGGAAACCATATAACTACAGATGAGAAGGAAAGAAGCAACAAGATCAAAAAATCTTCCTGGCTAGAAGAAACCAGAATGGAAAGTAGTGGAAAATAACCTTATATAAGATGAGTCCAATTGAATGTCATACAAAGGAATCTGGATTTGGCCCAAATACAGCATCATTGTAGACTTTAGAGCAGGGAAGTAATGTGATTAAAGCAATGTTTTAAGAAGATTAATCTGGCAGCAATGTGTACTATGTATTACAACAGGGAGAGGATGGAGGTCAAAAAGTGGTTGAAGAAGAAATGAACAATGAAACTGAAGAGATAATAGGCAGAAAAAAAAACAGTTGATTATTTATATAAGATAAATAGTTATAGAATATATACAGTGCTTTACAATTTTCAAAGCATATTCACTTAGCCCCATTTAATCCTCAAAACAATCCTGCAGTACAAAAAGCAGGAGCTATTATCATTCAGCCTTTACAAATGAGGAAACTGAGGTTGAGATTCTGTGATTTGAAGATAACAAGTCAAAGGTAATACAAATGTTACAAATTACTAAGAAAATGATGGTAAAATTAATAGCACCACAGAAAGAATATAGTTTAGAAGAGGTATTTTTTGGTTTTGGGGGCTATCTGAAATAATGACTTTAGTTCTTGACATGTTGCATTTAAGACCTTTAAATAACAATATCCTACAGATAGCAGCTGAGCCATAACTAGGGTAGGCTGAGGACTATGCCCCAGGGTGCCAAACTTTAAAAAGCACTCACAGCAGCTGTAGTCAGGTCTTAGCACCTGGCTAGCAAGAACTAATTAAAATAGAAAGCTATCAGGCAACAGTTCTCCAGGTGAGCTCTTCTCCAGCCCAGATTTGCCCAGTTCCATTCCTCAAGAAGTCCTTGCAATGCCCTGAAAGTCTCTCCTTCCATAGTTTCTACGTCTTGAGGTGAAGATCTCTCCAATTACAAAGGAATTTCTCTTAAGAAAAATTGAGGGCACCTTTTAAGCTTCTTGAATTAGGATCCAGAATAACTAATTAATTATGGCTTTGAGTAGCAGGAGTTATGAGAATGAAAAAGGATGAAAGATCAGAGACAGAAATGACAATCTGGGGGTCTCTAGCTTTGCTGAAGCTAAGAAAATGAATGGGAACTATAGATATGAAACACTATAGATAACATCAGAGATAGGGGACTATGAATATGGAACACTATGGTCAACATTTTCCAATATGTTGGCTATTTTTCTTAAGCTGTTTTTTTAAATTTATTTTTTGCTTCAAAAGAAACTTTCTGAGAAGGTACACTGAAAAATATAAATAATATACAAACAAAAGATATCAGTAAAAATATGTTGTTTAAAAAAGAGAAAGAAAATGAATATATTCTTTCTGAGGGAATGAGTGTGGAAGGCCAAGGTTTGGTCATTGAGAACTGTCCAGGTATAGGGGACAAAAAGACCCAAAGTCATTAAAAAAGCAACAAAAGGAGTAAAAAAGGCTAAAATGACATACTGGAATAGGGAGCAAGCATGCTTAATAAAAAAAGAGCACTGGATTAGGAGTCAAGTAAATCTGCCTTCTACTCCCAGGTAAGTTTTTAGGTAAGACATTTAACCATGTAGAGTCTCCATTTCCTTACTTATAAAATGGGAATTATAATAATTCCAAATCTCTCTCTCTATCTCAACTGCAAAAAGCCTTACAGAGCTATGTCATTATTATGTTACAATATGCCAGAACTTAAGCAAGCAAAGTTTAAGAAAGGTTAATCAATGATTTATATGCAGTAGAAAGAATGAAGAGGAAGAAAACTGATTAAAGACCAAAGAAACACCCTTAAAAAACACATTTCTAACTTTGCTCATTAGAAAAAGTCAAAATCCAAGATAAACTGAGATACTAAGAGAATACCTGGCTACTTCTGATGAATTCAAATCACTAGGTCCAGACGAACTACATCAATCAAACAAACAAACAAAAAACTTATTAAGCACCTACAATGTACCAGGTACTATGCTAAGTGCTAGGGTAGAAAAAGGAGTAAAAAACAGTCCCCACCTTCAAGGAGCTTACAATTTAATGGAAGAGAAAACATGTATACAGTGTATTCAAAGCAAACTATATATAGGATAAATAGGAAATAATTAAAAGAAAAAAAGCAGTAGAATTAAGAGGGGTTGGGGAAGATTTCCTATAGAAGTTAGGATTTTAGTTGGGTCCTAAAAGAAGCCAGGGAGGTCAGTAGTTGCAGTGAAAGAGGGAATGTTCCAGGTATGGGGGACAGTCAGAGAAAACGCCCCACTTTGTTGAAATAACTGGCAAATATGACTGCCACACCATTTGTCAATAATCTTTCAAATCAATGAAAATAAGAGGATTTAAAATTCAAGCATCATCATGATTTTTAAAAAAGGGAAGAAAGATAGTAAACAACCTATATGTAAGCTCAACTTCAATTCCTGGAAAAGGATTCAGTGATTACAAGCAACCAATGTGGTTTTTTCATTCATAAGCAAGTATTGCCAGTATGACTCTTTTTCTTTTTTGACAGCATTACTAGGCTAGCAGGCCAGGAAAATATCAGAGATTTAGTTTACCCAGATTTTAGCAAAGCATTTGGCAAAGTCTCTCAAGATCTTCTTGTGGCCTAAATGGAGAAGCATGGCTTTAGAAAATAATGGGTGAATTCAGAATTGGGTGAAATGTCTGGGGCCAGATAATAGTCATTAATAGTTTGATATCAACTCAAAAGGTAGTCCCTAGTGGAATGCCCAAATGATGTATCTTGAAACTGTGCTACATTTAACATTTTATCAATAACCTCAAGACATTAATAGTATGCTTATCAAAATTGCAGATGGCAGTGGTAGGAGGAATAGCAAACACTAGATGACAATGTAAGGATCTCAAAAAGGTTAAAGCACTGGGCCAAATTTAGTAAGATGACATTTAATAGCATGTACAGGCAGCATGGCTTGGATGACTTTGTTCAAATCCTTTCTGTGACAAGCCACTTAACACCTATGTAGTTCAGGCACTTCCCTAAGATTTATTTGCAACCATATCTGAGATTTCTAACCTAAGGAAATCATGGATGCTTCCTAGATTTGAATAATTGTAAACTTTTACACTTAGATTCAAAAAAATCAGTTTCATAAGTAAAGGGAAAACAATTTATTGAAAAAGGTCTCAGTGAAATGCAAAATAAATGATTCAATAGTATTAATTGAATTGCACTGACTTAGCATTCAATGAAGGAGATAACATACTTCAATGTACTCTACCTATGTATATAACATCTTTCAGTTCTTGGTGCTACATTTTAGGAAATACAATAAGACTAAAGAGCATCCTGAAGGGCAACCAGGATGATAAAAGCCCTCAAGATAATGCCAGCAGGATGAGCTAAAGGAACGAGAAATGTTCAACCTGGAGAATAGAAGTTCCAATGATGGACATCTTTCAAGTACTTGGAAGGCAGTCATGGGAAATAGGGATTAGACTTAGGGTCACCACAAATTGTTTGGTCTTAAAGAGAGAACAATGAGTAATGGGAGAAAGTTGCAGAAGAATATATTATTTAAGCATGACATAAGAAAAAATTTCCTAATAAACAGAGCTATCCCAAAGTGGTATGGACAGCCTCAGAAAGTCATAGGTTTCCCCTCAATGGGGGAAGTCTTCAAGAAAAAGCTAGATGACTATTTGTTGAATATATATATATATTGTCAAAAGGATTCTTGTCCATTAAGAGTTTGACTAAATGACTTTTTCAATTCCTTCCAATAGCTAATATTTATATAGCATTTTAAGGTTTGTTTTATATATGTCATTTGATCCAATTTCCAAATTCAGTGATGATTTAAAAACTCTTCCTATAATCATTTATATAACTTCCAACCATTCTTTCTTTGCCGACAAATCCAAAAGACCCAAAGACTTACTTTCTGATACAGAGTCTGGGGCTTAGGTGGGCACGGAGGCAATGACGGCCAGCATATCTGCAAGATAAAAATAAGGAATCAGTCAAAAGGATTTACTGAGCACTTCTAGAACATACTAGACGACGGGGAGAAATTAAAAAAAAAAAGACTCAGGCTTTAATAAAACATAATTTGAGAATAATTATAAACATCTATATGTGCATAATTATAAACATCTATATGTGCATAATTATAAACATCTATATGTGCATAAATGAATACTTCAGATAGAAAATAAAGGAATAAGCCTGGTTGCATGACATTAATCATGAAAAAGTTCATCAATGAGGTATGTTTTGAGTCAGTTATTAAATAAGGGGATGTAGAAAAGGTATGCTGAATGAAAAAAACAATAATATGTGGTACATATACACAAAATAGCAAGAAATAGCTGATTAATCAGTTTCAATAAGTATTTATTAAATGATTCCTGCATGCAGAACTTAATGCAGTACAGTGGAAAATAAATATTTTTAACACTGGAAGGACCAGGAGTATGAACTGACACCAACATTTTCATCCTACTACTACTTCTATTTTCTTTGCCTTGTGGATGAAAAAAAAAAATGCACTGTCAACTTGTTCCTTTGAGCCATTCAAAATTCAGTTCTTCTAATGGTAAGAACACAATCTCAATTCTTGGGACACTCATAATGCAGTATTTGCAAGGTGAAGATTTGGGAGAGTGGGAGGAATACAACATATATATGTTAACAATAAAAAAAATCTATATGATAAAAGGTTGGGTGGGTGGGAGAAAGAGAGGGAAAGACAGAGAAAGAGAGAGAGTATGTGTGGAAACAATAGAGAGCCTTGAATGTTAAGGCACTTTAAATTTTGAATAGGGTAATTTTTTTAAAAAGCTTATGAGGAAGAATGAAGCACATGTTTCCAGACAAAGCTCTCGGAATGTCAAATCTCCTTTGATATAATAAATGGTTATTGACTGATTTATATAAGAAGAATATTGGGGAAAATATTGGGATGGGGAAGAGAAAAAGTGTGTAAAAGATTTCTTCTACTCATACAGAAAAATGTTTGCATAAGGGAATATGAATTTTCTATTTGAACACTCATCATTTCTGAGATTTACAGATTAGTATTGGAGTTACTTCTGGAACAGCAGTACAAAAAATTATTTATAGCAGCACTTTTTATGGTAGCAAAGAAATAAAGTGGGTGTCCATCAACTGGAAAAGTGGCTAAAACTAAACAAACTGCAATGCAATGGAAGAGTTATACTATAAAGACTTAAATGAAGTGATACAGAAGAAAACACAGAGAACCAGAAAAACATTCTACATGATGACCAAAATAAAATAAAGGAAATCAGCACTGATCAATGAATACAGTGATCAGTCATGGATTCAGAAAACCAATGGTGAAATATACCCTCACCCTGGAGGCAGAGTTGGTAGATTAGAGGTGTGGAATGGGTCAGTTATTCTTTAACAGATGTGGCCAACATATTGATTGATTTGTTTTGATGAATTATAATTTTTAGAGACAAAGAAGGGTTTCTGATGGGAAGAAGTGACAGGTAGAAAGTGTCTGAGGTCAAATTTGAATCGAAGTCCTCCCAACTTCAGGTCTAGTGCTCTATCTTATTGTGCTACCTAGCTGCCCCTAATAGAGGCCATCTTTGAAAAGTACTATAAGGAGGAAAGATACAAAGTCCAAGCCCTAAACATGAATAATTGGAAGAAAGTACAGGATTCTCAGACTACCCAATAAAGCTGACACTGCTCTATTTTTCCCTCACCATAAAAATCTAAAATACCAATATTTCCCGAACTCTCTTGGAACAACAGAATTTGAAAAATAAGATTCAACCAGCACTTCTCTTTCTCCAGGTCTTCCTTTGCTCCAATATAAGGGCAAGAGGTGAACAATGACATTATGCACCAAAGACTCCCAGGAAAAAAAGAAGTGGGAACAAACTTTTTAAATCAATTGAAGTAATTGTAACTCTGAAGTTGCAGGGCATGCATTCCTCACACCAAGCTGGGCCTGGTCATTCAGTCACTCAGTGAGAGTTTGCAGATGTGGGTTGGAATCTATGGCTGTCTCTGTCTAGTGCTATTGTTTTCACCAAACAAATGGCAATGTTAACTTTCCACAAGGACCTTACAGAAACAACTGGTCACACAAGCCACACAAACCACTAATTTTCACATGAAATTCAAGTCCAAGTCTCTGTCCATACTTTTCTCATGATATCTTTTGTTCGAAATGAATAACTCTGGGCTCCATGACAGTATGATTAGAAGGATTACTCACTGGTTGAGCAAATTTATCCTTTAAATATTGACTACTCAATCAATCAATCCACAAATATTTATTAAGAGTCTTACTATGTGCTAGGCATTGGAGATACAAAAACAAAGAATGAAACAACCCTTACTTCCCAGGAGCTTATATTCTAAAGGGAAATACAAGTACATCTACTCATGGAAAGTTAATAAATATGTACATACACAAAATATCATTAAATACAGGACATTTGGGGAGTAAGGGCACTAGCAGTTTGAAGGGGGGAAGGATCAACAAAGACTTCAACTAGAAGGTGGTGCCTGAACTGTATCCTATGGGAAGAGAAGGGCTCTATGAGAGGGTGCTAAAGAGGGAATAAATTACAGGCATGGAGAGCAGATGTAAAGGCATGGAGTCAGGAAACAGGAGCATCATCAGAAAACAATACAAAGACAATTTAGCTCCATCACTGAATGTAGTAGAGGGAATAATCTCCAATGAGCTTAGAAAAGTAGGCTAGGGCCAGGTTGTTTAGAGCTTTAAAAGCTACACAAAGGACTTTTATGTTTTATCCTAGAGGCAACAGAAAGCCATCTGAATTAGTTGAGTAAGGCAGTCACAATGGTTAGATCTATGTATAAGGAAAATTACTTAGGTAGCAGCATGAAGAATGGACTTACAGCAGGGTAGGACTTGAGGCAATTATAGGTCTTATAACTATTCATCAAAAATGTTTCTATAAGGGGCAGCTGGGTAGCTCAGTGGATTGAGAGTCAGGCCTACAGACAGGAGGTCATAGGTTCAAATCTGGCCTCAGACACTTCCCAGCTGTGTGACCCTGGGCAAGTCACTTGACCCCCATTGCCTAGTCCTTACCACTCTTCTGCCTTAGAACCAATACACAGTATTGACTCCAAGACAGAAGGTAAGAGTTTAAAAAAAAAAGAAATGAAAAGAAAAGAAAAAATGTTTCTATAAGAAGAAAATCAGTTCTGGACAATAGTAAGCACCAAAATAAGAACCCTGTGGTCAAGAAAGCACAAAGCTACCTATATCTAAGATTTATTAGCATGAGGAGGAGAGAAAATATAGGCAATTATATTTAAGTAGATAACCTTTCTCATAATTAGATTCTCTGAGACTCTCAAACAGAAAACTGTTTAAGGCGGCTTCTGTTAGCATTATCCCTTGGCAGGAAACTTATTTTTATCTGTTAAGCAAAGGTAGCTAAATTCATGAAAGAACAGGAATAACTAAGATAGTCAAATACAGGAATTTACATGGCCACCAAGCAATTTGCCCCATTGCTCATCACAAAAACATGAGAAATCTGAGGATCTAGCATCATTAAAGTAAGGAAGTCAAGGGGAATTTTGCAATAACCTACAAAGTACCAATTAACAATTATTTTGATATTGGAAATTTGGGGGTCCTTGAACTAATTTTGAGGTCCCTGATCCATGATTCCTTGCTTGTAATCACATAGGCAGGAAGAGTAATAACGTAGAGAAAAATATAAAGACTGAAGATGGGATTGGTACTTCCTCTTTTCTGGGCTGGGGAGCAGGAGCCAGGATGGGAGGAGCAGGTAAATGGCAGGTCCCTTTAAAATAACTCAACAGGCACGTGGCTTCATTTTTCTAAATGGCTTTCAATAAATCCCTTAAAACCATGATATTTTTAAATCTATCCTTTTATACCCATTTTATTTCTTACACTACACATCTCAAAAAGAAGGTTGAAAAAATGAAAATGCTTCTCTACCCAACATGTTATCAAAGAGAATCACATTGTTCATTAAAACTCTGGAGGAAGTGATTCCAAAAAAGTAAAGATATGAAAAGGCAAAAGGGAATCATCACCAGACCAGTACTGGGTATGATTTATTAAACATCTACTCTGAGCCAGGCCCTGAATTAAGCACTGAAGATACAAAGAAAGACAAAAACCATCCCTGTCCCAAGGAGCTCACATTCTAAAGGGGAAGAAAACAAGCAAGCAGCTGTGTACAAACGAAATATACAAAGGGTAAATTAGAGATATTTCAGGGGAAGTCCCTAGCAGTCAGGGAAACTGGGAAAGGCTGTTTGTAGAAGGTAAGATTTTATCTGAGACTTGAAGGCAGTTAGAATGTGTCAGTAAGGAGGAAGAGAATTCCAGGCCCAGAGAACCTGCAGGGAAAATTCGAGTCAGGAGATAAGTGTCTTGTTCAAGGAACAACAAAGTCAGTGTCACTGGATGAAAGACTATCTGGAAGGAAGTAGGGTAAAAGAAGACTGGAAATGAAAGAAGGCACCAGGTCATGTAGGGCTTTAAAAGGCAAACATAAGAGTTTATATTTGATCATGAAGCTAATATGGAACCACTGGAGATTACTGAACAGGGAAGCTACATGGTCAGACCTGAGCTTTATGAAAAGCAATTTGACAAGTAAGTGGAGAGTGAACTGGTGAGACTTGAGGCAGAGGCCAACTAGCAGGCTACTGGTACAATTCTTCAAGGGGAAATTTAAATATATACATAATGCCTTCCAGATAGAGTAACATTTATAAACTGAACTTATTAACCAAAGAAACTTTTAAAATAAGACATTTATTGGTGATGGAAGCAAGGACTTATAATGGAGGATGAACAATCCTACAAGAATAGTGTCAAGAACACTAAATCCCAGTATGAACTGAGAACAACAAAAAGTTGTCTTCTGGTCTGGGATTTAAAAAAAAAACAACAACAAACAAACACTAAAGGTAAAAAGATCCCAGAAGAGAGAATGGAGGGACAATATAATACAAGTAAGTATGACTTGGGTTATTTATTCTGCCTTCTTTACCTATTTCCAGTCTACCTAGAAGAACAATCCTGTCTGTGATTGCGAGAGGACAAAAGTGGTTAACCAGCAGCTGAAACCAGAAATAAATAAGGAAATGATAAGAGAGCACCCAATTGGCCACAAGTCAACAAGGCCCAAAATATATCCCAGGATGCTCAGAGAACTAGCAGATGGGATTGCTGAGTCATTGTCTGTGGCCTCTGACAGCTCATGCTGAATGGGAGGGGTGCCATCAAGCTCAAAGGAAGGCCAAGATTCCAAATGTTTAAAAATGGAAGAAGGTAGAATCAGCAGACAATAGGTCAAGAAGCTGGAAAATTTCTAATCTAAAGCATATTATAAAAGAAATGATTGTGAGCAGTCATTCAGGAAATTGGAGAGTAAGAGCTGTCATAGAGATAGCTAGGTGGCTCAGTGAGTTCTAGATTCAAATTTGGCTTGAAATACTCCTTAGCTGTATGACCCTGGACAAGTCACCTAATCCCAATTGCATAGGCCTTACCACTTTTCTGCCTTAGAACTGATACTTGGTATCAATTCTGATTCAGAAGGTGAGGGTTAAAAAAAAAAAAAAAGCTCACAGCTTTTTAAAGAACCAGTCATATCAAACTAACCTTTTTTTTTAATCGATAAGGTAAAAAGACTGGTCAATCAGAGGAACTCTAGGGACACATAGTATACTTGTGCAGTCTTTGACAAAATATATGAACCATAGAAATAGAAGAAGATGGATTCAGAACTGGCTGAGGTACTGAAGCCCAAAAGTGGGCATCCACAAATCATATCAACCTAGAATGAGGTCTGGCGCAGAGTGTCCCAGCAGTCCTTCCTTCATCCTGATGTTTAATACTTTTACTAATGACTTGAATGAAAGTACAAATTACATGCTTTTCATAGTTATAGATGATATTAAGTAAAGAAGAAGTAGCATAGCACAGTGAATAGAGAACTAGTTTCAGAAGTCACTTCTATCAGGGCTATAAGCCAGTGGTGTCAAACTCAAATAGAAATGAATTCCAGGTGAGGTATATGGATTTAGAAAACCATAAAATAAGGGCAGCTGTGTGGCTCGGTGGATAGAGAGTCAGACCTGGAGATGGGAGGTCCTGCTTTCAGATCTGGCCTCACATACTTCCTAGCAAGTTGGTTAATCTCAATTGCCTAGTCCCTACCACTCTTCTCCTTTAGAACCCATTTGGATTCTAAGACAGAACGTAAAATTAATGTTTCCCAATGACATTTTAATATGTTAACTTTGGGTTTTACATCTCTGCTCTAGGCAATACTCTAAGACTAACAATTGAAGAGAAAGCCTACTGAGTGATATTAGTATTAGTGACAGAATTTTTCTTCTCAGAGTTCCCTCCACCCAAGAAATCACACATTCCAAAAGTCTCTGTCCCTTTCCTTATGAAGATGAAATAGTTAACATACCAGGTAACAGACATATACACACAAAAATGGACTTGCAGCCAACAGGTACCTGAAAAGGAGGTGGGTCAGACTCCCACAAAATTATACCACCAAAAACCTGAAAAATGATCAAGAAATCCAAAAACTACACTAATTTCTACAATACTTTCTGTAGCTACAGTAATTTCCACCACACTATACAAAAAGCTAGCTGAAAGCCTAATGCCAATAAGGGGGACACCAGCAAAACCAGTACCAGTGAACTGTTTCCCACTCAATCAGAGATGGGGCAGAGATTCATGTAGCCTTCAAGATTCTGCCTTCAGAGGCAGCGAGAGTGAAGACCTCCTCTAAGACCCAAGATAGTCAAAATACCCCAGCCTGGGAATCCTGAAAGCTCTGAGGCATAGCATTGACCAGAATAGCACAACCTGAGATGAATCTAGGAGCTCTGGGTCCCCAAAGTTCCCCAAATAATCTGTTCAAAGGCAAAAGAGATAGCCTTTACAATCTATAGTTCTGAACTTCAAAGGTCCACATGGGCCTAAAAATGAAATAAAAGCTCTGGGAAGAAAATAAATAACTTGGAACACAAATCTTTCCCAAGTAACAAATTTCTAAACAAGAAACAAATTTCTAAACAAGACAAGAACAATAACTCTGTGAGATAGGGGAAATAAATAAATTTATATATATATATATATGCATCAAAATCAAAGGATTGAAAAACTAGAATTCCCACACTGGAAGTACTGGCCAACCCTGTGGCCTCTCCTTCTGATTAGATGGCTCCTCTCTGAACTTTCTCTACTAAGTCCCAGAAATCCATACTTTTGCATGCCCCACCAACTTTTTAGCTTCCTTTTATTTGCCCTTTCCCTATTAGAATGTAAACTCCTTGAGGGCAAGGTTGAGTGTGTCAAGCCCAAAGGCAGCCTCTCCAGTAGACAAGAGATGACAGTGCCTCTTCAGAGGTCTGAAGACCAATTCATCTGAAGTTCCTGAAACTTCCCTACTTTTGCAGCCTTCTCTGGTTTCACCTCCCCCTTTCCTAATGCTTCCATCCCTCCCTCAGGAAAGTATAAGGAATGCAAATTTAAAAAACAAAACAACATAATGCCATCCTTATTGAGACAGAGGTTAGACTAGATGGTTTCGGAGGTTCCATTAGCTTTTGTCATCCAATGTAGCCTCTCTCTCTCAGATTTGTGTGTTTCAGTAGATCTGATAAACACCCACAGCCTTAATCTAAGTCATTAACAAAGATGTTAAACAACACAGAGCAAATTCACTGATCCCTAGGGCATTCCACAAGCAACCTTAAATTAACATTGAATACTTATCTCATGGCCATGATGTACAAGGAATTTATTCAAATATATTAGGACAAGAGCCATTCCCCAATTGATAAATGGTCAAAGAGAGATTTTTTTTTTTAAACCCTTGACTTCTGTGTATTGGCTCCTTGGTGGAAGAGTGGTAAGGGTGGGCAATGGGGGTCAAGTGATTTGCTCAGGGTCACACAGCTGAGAAGTGTCTGAGGCCAAATTTGAACCTAGGACTTCCCGTCTCTAGGACCCGCTCTCAATCCACTGAGCTACCCAACTGCCCTCCCCCTCAAAGAGAGTTTTTAAAAAAAGAACCTAAGCTATCAACATCAGCACTTAATAAAATGTTCCAAATTGCTGTTTAAAAATGCAAATAAAAATAATTTTGGGGTTCTATTTAATATTCATCAAACTGGCAAAGTGACAAAACAAGAAAAAGAAACTGGCAATTACCACTAAAACACTGTAGGTAGAGTTATCAAGTGGATCAGACATTCTGCAAGCAATTTGGAACTTCACCTAAAAACTCACTAACCTATACCTAAGCCTTGCCCTGGGAGTACTACTAGATCTATGCTCCAGAGTGAGCAAAGAAAGAGAAAAAGGACAATATGTACAAAAATATAACAGCTCTTGTTATAGCAAAGAAACTAAGGGCATATTCATCTATTAGAATATTAGAATGCCTAAAGTAAATATAGAAAATAAAGTATTTTAATATAATTATACTATAAGAAATGATGAAAGGAATGATTTAAGAGAAACCTGAGAAGATATGATCAGACACAAAGTAAAGTGAGTTGAACCAAAAGAATAAATTTATTTTTTAAAAAATTCTGAAAGAACTAAGAACTCTGATCAATGAAATGACAAGCCATGATTCCAGAGGACAAATGGACAAGCATGCATCCAATTTCCTGACAGAATAGTGATGGACTCAAAAGTGAAGAGTGAGACATATTTTTGGACATAGTTAATGGGGAAATTCTGTTTTCTTGCCTATGCATATTTGTTACAGTGATTTTGTTTTCATTTTGTTTTGTTTCTTTAAATTTCACAGGTAGGGCAAGTAAGATAGTCGAAAGACCTAATTGTAGGACTGCCAGGACAAAAAAAGAAGAAAAGAAGGTCACTTAAACATTTTAAACTTGAAGAGAACAAAAGAAAGACTAGAAAAATCATAACAGGGTACCTTGGAACATTACATGCTAATTATGTAATTAAATGGAAAAGAAAGCTATATGTAAAAAAGATTTACTGTTTCATATGAAGTCCTTTCTTATTTATTTTTATTTTTTTAAACCCTTACCTTCCATCTTGGAATCAATACTATGTATTGGTTTCAAGGCAGAAGAGTGGTAAGGGTTAGGCAATGGGGGTCAAGTGACTTGCCCGGGGTCACAGAGCTAGGAAGTGCCTTGAGGCCTGATTTAAACTCAGGACCTCCCATCTTTAGGCCTGGCTCTCAATCCACTGAGCCACCCAGCTGCCCTCAAAATCCTCTTTTAAAAATGTACTCTGAGGGTACAGCTAGGTAGCTCAGTGGATTGAGAACCAGGCCTAGAGATGGGAGGCCCTAAGTTGAAATCAGGCCTCAGACACTTCCTAGCTATGTGACCCCCCCAGGCAAATCATTTAACTGCCACTACCCAGCCCAGTGAGAGAGAACCTATATGGCACAGGTGCCAAAGATGGTTCACTCTCTTGTGGGTATGTGCCCACCCTCCCACCCCCCAGGTCATTACTAGAAAGGCAGAGGGACCCAGGAGGGACTGCTCCCCTCCCCCTCCCCACTGTACCTGATAACATTTTTTCTCATGCCCTGCCCCTCTGCCCAACAGCCCAATGGCATAGGGATGAGGTGGCAGGCTCACAGGTGGCAGAGTTGGAGGGGAGCAGAGTGCTTGGGCCACTCCCCTCTTCCTCTCTACAGTTGCTAAAGGCATTCCTCACTTCACTCACCCTTCTGCCCAGTAGCCCAATGGGAGAGCTTTCTCCCTCCCCTGTGTGGGATAAGGGGGGGTGGGGCAGGGCTAGGCACAAGGTCTGGAGGTGAGATGGGGATGAGGCCTGGCATTCCATCTCTAAAAGGTTCACCATCACTACTAACCTAGCCCTTATCACTCTTCTGCCTTGGAACTGTTAAAAGGAAATAAGGAAAGAGCAGGAGCAGGAGCTGCTGAAAAGGCAGAGCCAGGAAGGTTCCAGAATTCTAGGGAAGTGATAGAGCTTCTTCTAGGAGACAGTTGAAGCTGGAGGTTGAGTTTGTCTTATCGCCTTGGGTGAACCTTATGAGTTTGGCAATTCTCCCTCTCCTATGGCTATCCTTCTGATCCAACTACTTGTTCCTGTGTTTATCCTGTTGCTGCTGACCGATAAGATATTCCAACAGAGTTGCTTGAGACACCTAAAGTCATCTGTCAGTGAGAACTTTTGCCCTTGAGTCCTGTTTCTGCTTATCTTTCAACCTTACCACCTCTATTCACCATCTAAGGAGGGAATTTGGTTAGTGAAGTGTATTTATTGTAGGAACTGGGATTTTTAGGTAGAGAGGTAATTGATACTGCAGATACCAACTTTCAGAAGATAACAACTAGATTTGGTGGGGAGGTTTATTTATATTCTTTAGCTAGATCATCCCAATTCTCTTCCCTTCCTTCCCTTACCTTAAATAAACCCTGTTTAATAGCTTTATCTTGTTGGCTTTCCCAAACCCAAGATACTTCTGATACTGGTCCTAAACAAACATTCATTAACGTATTAAACTCCCTATTACCACTTTCCCCCTTACGCCACCAAGTATCTCTTAGATACTTAATTCAGAACCAATACACAGTACTAATTCTAAGACAGAAGGTAAGGGTTAAATGCTTGTTTTCTATTATATTTAAGAATTTAAAAATAAAAACAGTACTAAACCAATGATGACTCTTTAGGCATAACCTTTTAATCAGTTTCAAATATGTCTAACCATGTCTCTCATCTTTTCCTCAAGAAAAATATGACTTTGTCAAAAGCTTTACTAAAATCTAGGTAAACTAGATCTATGCCAATCCCCAGATCTGCTTACTAGTAACCCTATTAAAAAAAAGAAATGAGGTTAGTATTGCATGACCTGTTCTTTTTTTTTTTTTAACAAGTTTTTACTGGCATGACCTGTTTTTTTTTTTTAATTTCCCTATTGCTTTCAAATATACCTATGTTTCCTTCATCCTTTAAAAAATAAACCCAATTCTCCACTACTGTACCAACCCCTCAAGCTATCATTTCAGACAAATTACTCAAAAAAGTCATCCACATTCAATGGCTTTCACTTCCTCTCTTCTCACTCTCTGCAACCTGATCTCTCACCTTATAATTTAACTTAAACAACTTTCTCCAAAATTACTAATTATCTCTTAATTGACTGGATCTGTTAAGAAACCCGGTAGATTCTTTGTGATGACCCTCTCCTTTCACTAACCAGCCCTGTAACAATACATTCTAAAATTTTGCTAGGAAATGAAATTAAGCTCACCATACTATACGGTGTACAGTCCTTTCTCTGACCTGTTTTGAAAACTAGGATGATTTTCCTTCTCCAATTCTTCAGTACCTCTCCTAACAACCACAAACCACTTAAAGATTACTGACAATGGCTCAGCAATCACATTTCATCTAATCATCTACATATGGTAATTCAACTAGGACAGCTAAGGTGTTCACTATCTTCCTTACTTATCTTGGGTTTCAACAGTCAACTGACCATTTTTGCTGCCCTCTCCAGTCAAATAAGCATTCACCTTGGCACAGAAAACAGAAGCAAAATTAAGAGTTCAACTGCTCTGCCTTTTCTCAGCCATCTATTATCATTGTCCTATATACCACAGAGAGCAGTTCTATCCTTTCTCTGAGCCTCTTTTCCCCAATATAACTAAAAGAAAAACACCCATCCTTTTTGTTGTTTTTTTAGTTAGCTCTGCTCACAAAGAGCTTTGGCACCTTTGTCCTTTTGAATTCTTCTTCTATTACCTTCCATTACTTCTATCTTTTAACTTTCAAAAATCAATTTCTTTAGTAAACTCAAGCGAATATCAGTGCATCCCATCTGAACTTTTTTGACAATTCTTTCTTTTCCTCTTTAACTGAGCCATTACTCTGTGCCTTCAGATTGCAATCTTTAAGTATTTCCTTTCCTTCTGTGTTGGCTCCTTTCTGCCCTAGGTAACATAAAAAGTACTATACAAGACTTAAACAATGTCTGCCATCATGAAGCTTATTGTCTAATGAACTAAAATATAGCTCAACACTGAATTAATTCTATTTGGTGGCCAGACTACATGTGGCCAGAAGACATCTCCTGCTAGTAAGTTTCAGACTTCTAAATACTACCGCTGAAATCCCCAAACTGAATTGCCTAGAAGCAATGTGACCAGCTCTAGAAGCCCTGGAGTCCAAGGCTTATATATAATATAAACCTTCTGACCACATGTTTATTTCACCAAATGTGAGTAAGTACTAACTCCATAGTAATATTGTGGCAAACTAGATAACAGCTCAAATCAAGCACTAAAACACCCATTGGACAAAAACTAGGGGGTTTTGGCAGACCCGGACCTTGCTATTTTCTAGAAGAAAAAAAAGGGGGTGGGGGAATAATTTTTTCTTCCTTTAGAAAAATCAGACTCTCTTGATCGTTTTCACACTGAGTGAACTACTGGGGGGAAGAGAATATTCAAAGTGTCTGGGGAAAATCCGAAGATTCAACAATACTTTGACATCACAAAGTCCTATTTTTCCAAAACTTGGCAATGTTATCCGCACCCATTACTTGAATGATTACTTCTATGCAAATGACTATAAAACCCACCCTCAATTTTCCAGAAAATTCCATTCTCAGTTGAATTACTGCCACCTAGATATTCAGATATTCTCAAAGTGTGTCTAAAATTAAACTCACCAACATTTAGTATTTGTTTACTAAAGTAAATGAATGTTTTTTATTCAGATTGTGTTCTTTCCTGTCCCTCCTCCATGGACTTCTTTTTCCATCTGCTTAAAAATCTACTCCCAATTTCCAAGAGCATGACCTTCAACCCTGACTGGCACCGCCTTTCTTCAAATGTCTCATAGAAGTTTACCAGAATTTTAACCAGTTTTTGTGTATTTCGTTCCCTCCTACCAAGGAATTCAACATTTGTTAAATGCCTACCTCGAGGGCACAAACATCGATAGCCCCTCGCCCCTCCCCCCCCCCCAGAGTTGCTGCCCTGTATATGGTCAGGATGCACGGTTATTATTAGAAAATAAGGAGCAACTAAATGGACCAGTGGATATAGAGCAATGGGCCTGAAGTAAGGAAGACCCGAGTTCAAATCCGACCTCAGACATTTCTTAGCACAGACTCCGGGTAAATCACTTAACCCTGTTTTTCTGTAATATGACCTGGAGAAAGAAATGGCAAACGACTCCAGGATTTCTGCCAAGAAAACCCCAAATAGGTTCACGCCTCAACAACAAATTACTTTTTTTTAAAGGGTTAATTAGTAAAGGGAGTATGGAAGAACTCGGGGCAAAAAAATTTAGTTTAATTTCTGGTGGGTAGCAGGGGTGACAGCTTGAGAGGCGTGACCTTTGAACCCCGCGGCCGCGCGCTCTCGCGGAAAGCGGAGGGTCGGCTTGCAGCCTGGGCCCCTTTCACCTCTCTCTAAAGACACAGCCGTGGAAAAGATCATGCCCTCAACAGTCCCGCATCCCTCCCCAGCCCACTCCCACAATGACGCAGCGCTCGGCTCGGTCTCGATGATTTTCCCCCCAACCCCCGCCCCCCACGGGAATCGCCGCTCCCAGTCCCCAGGCTAAAGTCACCTCAACAACAAGGCAGCCATCTTGAGGATCCCAGCCGGGCGGAAGTGACGCAGACGCGGTGGAGCGCTCACGCGCCCGTTGCCCGGTCACGTGAAGATCCGGTTGACCTCCAAGGGTTCTTGTGACCTCTGCAGCTTTCTCCTTCGGTTGTCATCTAGGGTCGCTCACTTGGCCCTCCCCCTGGCCCTAGAAATGGTCCGGAGGTCTAGTTGGCGCTGCTACCTCATCAACAAGCGGCTATGGACTTTTCTTTCTTCTCGAGTTTTGCACTGTGTGACTAGCCTTAAGAATTTTGAGATCTTAAAGGCAGGGTGGTCCAACCTGTTTCTTTTATAAATGAGGAAACTGAGGCCCGCAGAGAAGTTCGGTGGCCCAATGGATATAGAGTTGGACCAGGAGTCACGAACAGCTGAGTTCCAATTCTGTCTCAGATATTAGAAAGTCAGGGAACCAGTCTGCCTCACTTCTTATCTATAAAATGGGGATAATAGCAGCATCTCCTCTCCATCCCCAACTTCTCTTGAGGATCAAATGAAATGACTGAAATGACATTTTTAAAGTGCTGGTTAGATGACTTACTTAAGGTCATACAGATAGCAGATGATAGAACCCAGATTCAAACCTAGGGAGATCCTTGGACTGCAATCTTAATACTTTTTAAATCCCTTAACCTTCTGTCTTAGAATCTATACTGATTACTGATTTCAAGGCAGAAGATCTTTAAAGGCTTGGCAATGGAGATTGATTTACCCAGGGTCACACAGCTGGGAAGTATCTGCGGTCAGATTTGAACCCAGGACCTCCCATTTCCAGGCCTGGCTCTCTATCCACTGAGCCACCTAGCTGCCCCTCAATACTTTGTACACAATACCATAATGCCACCTCTTTTGTACAGGTTTTATAGGAAAATGCCTTCAGGTTTCTTTTCTTTTCCTCTTCCCTATTCCAGACTATTCCATTCTTTCTGTCACACTCATGTATCAACAGTAAAAAACTCCTAATTTCTACATAGCACTGTATGAACTCACTTCACTCAGACCCTCTTCCTCTACCTGCACAACTATTTCTCATACAGGGCAGCTAGGTGGCCCAGTGGATAGAACTAGGGGCCTGAAGTCAGGAAGACTCATCTTGAACTCCTTTCTGGCCTCAGGCATTGCCTACCTGTGTGACCCTGGGCAAGTCACTTAACCCTTTTTGGCCTTAGTTTCTCCATCTATAAGATGAGCTGGAGAAGGAAATGACAAACCATTCTAGTATCTCTGCCAAGAAAACCCCAAATGGGGTCACAAAGAGTCAGACACAACTGAACAATTTTTTTTTTTTTAGTTTAATTAGTAAAGGGGAATAGGCAGTAAAAATGCCCAGAGGCAGGAGATGGAGGGTCTTATTCCAGGAACAATGAGAAAGCCAACGTTACTTGCCTGGAGAATATATATAGGGTGTAAGAATACCCAAAAAGGGACAGAAGGAGAGAGGCTAAGTTATGAAGGGCTTTGAATGCCATACCAAAGATTTTGTATTTGAGCCTGGACGTGATAGGGGGCCACTAGAATTTAGTAAAGGGGAGGGTGATCTGGTCAGATTTATGATTTAGGAAAATCATTTTGGTTATTGAATGGAAAATAGAGTGGAGGGAGAGAGACTTGAGGCAAGCAGATCCACCAGTAGGCTATTGCAATTGTTCAGGCATTGAGGGCCTACACCAGTGTGATAGCCATGTCAGAGTAGAAAAGGAGAAATATTGGAAAGATCCTGAAAAGGTAAAATTGACAGGCCTGGCCAGCAGATTGGATGTGGGGGCATCAGAGATAGTGAGGAGTCAAAGATGGTATCTACATCTATATCATCTGAGGAGTAACAAACCTAGATCTTTCTGTATGTAGATATAGGGACTAAACCCTATGTTAAAACTTAACCTAACATCTCACACACAGTATTTGTGGAAAGAGTGTTGAGCTTAGGAACAGGAAGATCTCAAATTGACTCAAATGCTAAATTCCAATAACTCTGGGAAAGTCACTTACCTTTTTTTAGCCTCAATTTCTTCTCTTTAAAATGGTAATATAAGAAGCATCTTGGTGTGGTAGCTATAGTTCTAGCCTTGTATCCACCTAGATTCAAGTCCTCCTTCTGACATATACTAACTGGCTAGATGATCCCAGCAAATCATTTAACTTCCCAGTGTTCTAGGAAATGGTCTAAGATTATAAATTGCTGAGAAAGTGCCAGCTTGCTTTGAGAGATGAAATTTTCCTTACCAGAAGTTCTTTTCACCAATGAAAACCTTATCCCTATTCTTAAGATAAGGATAATAATAATAATTTCACAGAACTGTGAGGGTCAAATGAGATTATATGTATATGCATATTATATATATATAATATGTGTATATATTGTATATATGTATGATAGCTATCTTTCAGTGTATACATGTGTGCGTGCATATGTATATACATATATTATTTTACAAACTTTTGTGTATTTCCCACGCTTAGCATAGAACTTTGCACATAGTGTTTTATGGATTTTTTTCATCATATTTATTATTATTATTTTTATAGCACATCACTTCTATAGCATGTTCTTCCATACAAGAACATCATGGTAGAGGCAAGTATCCTACTCACCTCTAATTAATTCCCATCTGCAGTCATTTGTAGATGAGGAAAAGCTAGGAAGATAGCTAACATACTGGATAACAATCAGTATTCACACACACACAAAAAGATCCCATCAAGCTAGAGCATTGGGCCAGATATAATAAGATAAATTCAATAGGGACAAATGTAACTAGAGAACATGCCCGGGAAGATGCAAGACACTAATTTCCGTATTCCTCGAGACCATGCATCTTGCCTTCATCTTCACCTTCAGCCATTTTGCCCACCCTCTACCAGTACAGGTCAACATCTTCTTTTAGAGAGTTCCTTGGAGCATTGAGAGCTTATCAGACTTGCTCAGGGTCTCCTAGGCAGGCTGTTTCAGAGATGAGACTTGAACTCAAGTCGTTCTACTTTCGAGGCCAGTTCTCTATGCATGACACATCATTGGTATATCTAAATGTATGTATATAAATGCACATGTCATGGGGAACCTTTGTGTGGGGCACAGGTCCATCTCGGGCTCTAAGAAAGCCAGTTACTGATTAAGTCTGAGACAGAGTTCTGAGACAGCAGTTCTTACTTGCATACGACAAGCTGTAGAACACCGAAGCCAACAGAGAGAACACAGTCTGCTTTAGAGATTTGTACATGAAGAAATGGAGAACTTTTAGGGTAATAACTAGGGAAATACGCATACCAGAACTGTTCTGGGATTCTGAGGCAAATGTAATCTACCTGATCTTTGATAGAAGATGAGAATTTAGTTTCTAAGTGGGATCCTTCCAAGAGAACCAGTCGTTAATCCAAAAAAAGTGGGAAAAAAGATTTGGGAAAAGAGAAGTGGTGAGAGGTAAAAGAACAGATTTCAGAACAGTGTGAAAAAAGAGATGTTCTGCTCTGTCACTTGTTGTCAGGCAGTGTATTACGACCAATGGGCTGCTGGAGTACTCTCTACTGCCCACCAGCTGCTGAGAAGAATAAGAAGGAATAGAGAGAATGACTTGTGCTTGCATTTATGGTTTGCTGATGAGAATAAGGAGTAAGAGAATATATTCTATCTTCTATTGATTTTCTGCTGAGAAGAAAAATAAAAAGGAGGAAGAGGAAGAGAAGAAAAAGGGGAGGAGAAAGAGGAAGAGGAGAAGGAGGAGAGGGAGAAACTTCAGCTAAAGATATCAGCCAAGTCTGAAGCTGAAAGTGACAGATTCTCTGATTACTATCTAGGACCAACCCCCGGGGGGATAAGAGAATACACACTATTCTCTATTCTGATTTTCTGCTGTGAAGAGGCTAAATAGAGGGAAGCTTGGAAACAGATCATCAGAGAAGCAGCCCATTGGACTGACTAATCTAAAATATCATGCCCAGGGAAGGGTTGCTTAAGCACAATGTAGATCAGCTCTACTTACCAAAAGAAGCATCTATTATCACAGAATCTATGTTCATCAAAGAACTTTTATTGAACTTTGTATTATCCCCCTGAGATAGGAGAAACAAGAGAAGGTAAAGAAATAAGCATTATCAGATGCCTACTACCTGCCAAGCGCTGTGCTAAGTGCTTTATGAAGGAACATTGTCTCATCTGCTTTGATAAAAACAGGATGCTGAAGTCCATAGTTCAAAGTTGTGCATTATCCTGGCTATTTGTAGGTAATACGACTGCAGGACTTGCATGTGTGTTAACTCTCCCCATGAACACTGTGTGCATGAGTGGGAGAGTGTGATTGACATTAAGGAGTAGAATGTTATGAAAATACTACAAGTAGCCAGATGAAATAATGCATACCTATAATCTCAGCTACTGTGGGAGTCTGAACTCATTAGCACTGAAGTTGATCAGATGTCCTCACTAAGTCTGTCACCAATACAGTGAGCCCCTGGAAATGGGGTGGGGAGTACCAGAATGCCTAAGGAAGGTCAAAATTGTCCAGACTGGAAATAGAGCAGGCCAAAGCTTTTATACTAAAGCACTGGGATCACACTCATCAGTGTGTCTTCCAACCTGAGGAAAATAGGGAGTAAAAATAGGTGAAAAAGTAGATAGAGTACCAGGCCTGGAGTCAGGAAAACTCATCTTCCTGAAATCAAATCTGATTTTTTTTTATACTACTGTGTGACCCTGGGCAAGTCACTTAACCCTGTTTGCCTCTGTTTCCTCATTTATAAAATGAGCTGAAGAAGGAAATGACAAACCTCTCTGGCATCTTTGCCAAGAAAACCCTGAATGGGGTCATGAGAGTTGGACATTACTGAAACAACTAAACAACAAATCCTAAAAATATAATTTAAAAAATCACTTGAATTTCATGTTTAATTTGTTGAATGAGAAAGACACCAATGGAAGCTCATGAGCTAAAGTGTTAGTGGGAATAGTTACCTATGAGAGTTACCCTTAACATTCTGAGAATTTGAATAGTAGCCTCAAAGCAGAGTCTCTACAAGTAGGGTAATTTGACTAGCCCTGTCCAAGGGACAGAGAGAGCCTAGAGATAGTTGGGGTCTGTGTTATACCTGAGCTACAGGGATGTGTGAGTGTGGGGATAGATAGATAAAGAGGGAGGAAGAGATAGATAGGTAGGTAGGTGGATGGATGGAGAAAGAGAGAGAGAGAGAAAGACAGAGACAGAGAGAGGGAGGGAGAAAGAGATAGGTAGGTAGGTGGATGGATGGATAGATAGGTAGGCAGGTGGGAAGGGAGAGAGTGAGAGATAGACATGTACACACATACATATAGCTACATAAGATAGCTATGTCTTCTAAGAGTTAATTGTATTATCTTGTTTATATTTGAAAAAAATGACACTTATAGTTGCAAAAATCCTAGATAACAAATATATCCTTGCATACATCATGGATTAGGTCACAGTCACAGACCAGAGTTTACAGGAAGAGTTGAAGCAGTCATAAGCTAGCTTAATGAAAAGACTTCCCAAAGCAAGGAGAGGGGAATTCCATCTACAGCAGCAACCTGAATTAGGATGGGTTAGCATAGTCACTATGAATGGGAATGAGAGGGTTCCAAGAGCCTTCATTCTGAGTCTTTTCCCCTCAAATTTCTTCAAAGCCCTCAGGTGTTTCTTGCCTCAACCTCTACCCCAATCAGGACTCCTAAGATTCTGTAGGCATCCCCGACTCTTCCCTGACTGTGTTTCTCTTTTGTCTGGAGTCGTTACCCTGTCTGGGAAAGTTTTCACACTTTTATATCTTAGCATGCCCATCTGTCACTGCATCCACTCCCAACCCTGGAAGGAGGACAAGGATGTGATAAGGGGAAGAAAGAGAAATAGGAAAGGTGGGAAGGGAATAGGATAGCTCCTAGTCTGGCACTATAGAAGCCCTGCCTTAGCTGGAAAAGGGATGAAAAAAAAAAAAAAAGAGACTTAAGAAGTCAGTACCCCCAAGGTCATGGCCAACAAGAATTTAAATGAAGGAAAGAGGCAGTATATCATCAATATAATGTTAAAAAATCAACTTGGAGCTAGGGGGACAGAATAAAGTAACCCTTAAAAGAGCTAGCCATCACCAGTGCTCTGTATGGATGCAAAAATCCCCAAGAAGTTGACAAGGACATCTTCTTAAGAGATCTTTACATAAGAATGTCCCCACCCTAACCCTTCCGACAAACAAACAAACAAACACACACACACACACACACACACACACACACACACACACACGCACGCACGCGCGCGCGCGCGCGCGCGCGCGCACACACACACACATATACCCCAGGTAGTAGGAAACTAGATGGAAGTTGAGGACAACAGAGAGGAGCTCCTCCAAAAGGCTCCTGGGACCTGGGTTTTATTGTCCCTCCTCATCTGAGAGTTGTAGGTCTCTATCCTTGTCCCTTACTGTTGCTTCTACTTCACCACCACCACCACCCCCTTAACATTCCAGATAGGGAGAGGGGAGGCCATTTCACACAAAGCAGTCTGTGTAGGGAAGTATGCACCCTCCCTCCCAACCCAGGACACACAATGCTCCTTCTCCACCCAAAGCTCTGCCCCCCCTCCTCTTTTCCCTCCCCACCACCCTCCAATTGCACATGCCATACTGCAATTGGTCACTGACTCAGACCAGCCCCCCCACCCAGGCTGGATCCCCAGGGGATTTTAAGCGGGTTCCAGGAGACCCTGCTCAGTTTCTTGTTCTTCCCAGGACTTTCCCAGGCCCTCAGGCGTCCTGGCCCCAACCCCAACCCCAGGCCCAGCCATGGCTCCTGGGGATTCCCCAGCCATCCCCATTCCTGTCCTGACTCTGCTGCTCTTCTCCTTTCTGGGTAAGTGGAGATGCTACCACCCCATTCCCCCCCACCCACATACACACATTCAAAGGCCCATTCAAACACACTCTCATATGGGGACCCTCAGTTATCTCCCACCCTCCCTCCCTGATATCCTGGTACCCTTGTTTCCCTGTTCCTCACACCACCCCTATGTCCAAGAGCAGGAGAAGAAGAACATGGTATAAGGAGAAGGGTGGAGTGGGGAGGGACAGACATGCTCTAGAGGGAGAGAGTAGGTGTATATGGATGTTTGTAGAGAGCTCACTGGGCTGTGCCGAAACCCAGATGGAAAAAGATGCTGTTCTCAGGCTCTAGCTGGGAGCCTGCCAAGCCAGATGTCAGGAAGGGTGCGGGAGGGAGCAAGATCAGGATACCTGAGTTCCAGACCCTGTTCAGCATGCTGACAAATACCCTGTTTTAGCTGGCCTCTTGAGAAAAGGTCAGGGACGATCTGGGGGAGGGATCTTAGAACTGATTGTCAAGGTTCTTGGGAGGAACAACTCCTATCTTTGCCTGAGTGTGTTGGGAGGGCTAGGTGGGAGGGATATGGGTGCTAGACTGTTCTTATATAGCTGTCTTCCTTTCTGTGCATTCTGACATCCTTCTCTTCCTCTCCCAAACTTGGCATATCATGCAGTGGGTGGGTAAGGAAGGGAAGGACTATCTGCAGGATTCTTGGAGACCTAGAGCCTGGAGGAGGGGGTTGGGAAATGGAGAGAAATAAATAAAGGGGAGGGACAAGTCAGAACCTCAGATCTTCTGAGGAACCTGAAGTCTCGAACTCAAGCTGCCCTGGGTGAGCTATACTAAGCCTGACATCCTGAGACATGGTGGAGAAAAAGCTGAGGGTGGAGTGGAGAGTAGCAGAGATGGGGATACTGAGGAGATAATGACCAGAACAACTTGTTTATGTGGAGCTCCGAGATATACCAAGGTCTTTGCTCACAACAACCCTCTTGTTGAGCAACAGAGTGCAGCACCTACTCTGCTTACTGGGCAGCAAAGCAGAGGGACAAGGGTCACCCTGGTGAAGGTGAGATGGAAGTTAGACTTGAGGAAGAACTTCCCAGTTGTGGGAAATTCTGCCAAAGACTGGAGGACTTAGGTATGGGGGTGGGAGGGGAAACAGAGCAAGCCAAGCGCCCCCATTGTGGCCAGACAATAGAGCACTGTCTGCTTGGTTAATCCCTCACTCCACCTCCACCCCAGCCATCAGTCAGCACCGGGAACAAAGGGGCCTTCAGCCACCATCACCCCCTAGGGTGCTGCCCACACACAGTGTTCCTGTCAGCACTTCCCTTGTGCCAGCCCTGCATGGGGCACAGGGTCAGAGTGGGATTTAAGGGACTTGGAAAGCAAAAGCATAGTACCTAAAAGAGACTACAAGTCAGAACACCTAGATTTGGTTTTCTGCTTCAGTACCTACCAAGACAGACAGAAAAGAAGGTGCTGGTTTCTCAGGAGGGTTCTATGTTGAGCAGAGGCCATGTCTGTAGCTTTATCCTGATTAAACTTCCCTTGGGCTAAAAGTTCTGCTCAGCTGGGTGGTGGGCTAAGAGAACTGGATGGTCCCATTTCATCTTTTTCACTCAAGGCTCCAAGACTGGCAAGGTTGGTTCCTCTTGGTCTTCCCATCCTGGGACCCTGGCTAACCAGCATCTCTAAAGCTAATTCTTTGGAGGGAATTGGATCTTGATTCAAGGTCCCCAACCCTAGGATATCACTCCCCTCCCCCAAGATCCAAGACCAAAAATACTGTCCTACTAGAAAAGATGGTGGGGGGAGTACTCCTACTATTCCCTCCATTCAGTGCAAAGCACTAAGGTAGATGTCTACAAAACCCATGTCTAAGGAACATGGTTCTGACTTTCATAAAGAATAAGTTCCCATGTTGTGATCATTTCTTTAGCTTTTTTCTCTTGTTTAATAAGGCTCAATAAAAATGGAATGAAGAGGGGAAGAGGCACAAATAACTCCATACAGAAAGAAGGAAGAGCAGTCATAATTCACCCTTTACCTCTTGTGAAAGGCTTTAAGATGATTCACTCGTATATATCCACAGTATATAAAGAAAAGGTTAGACAGATGCATAGCTGACGTAGATCTATCCAGTTGAGATCTGAAATTTAAGACTTTAGGAACAGATAATTTCTATTTCCACCATTCCCATTTCGTCAGGCCTGACTCTTTCCATCCTTACGTGGCCTCTAGGTCATTGATTTCCCATGTCTCACATTAATTATCTCATGTCTTGACCTTATACTTGGTATAATTTCCTGCCAGCTCTGACCTGGGTGGGGTTCATGTGTTTTCAGTGTTGTCTCCGGTCCAGGCTATTGTGGTTTACACGGACAGGGAAGTCCATGGTGAAGTAGGCTCCAAGGTGACGCTGCACTGTTCCTTCTGGTCCAGCGAGTGGATCTCAGATGACATCTCCTTCACCTGGCGCTATCAACCTGAGGGAGGCCGGGATGCCATCTCGGTGAGGATTTATGTACAACCCAGCAGTTAAAAATGGAATAATGGGGGGGGGGGCTTATAGGATAGTTAAAGTGCTCAGAGGAGAGGGAATCCAAGAGTAAAGAGGAATTTGGGTTAAGGTTAAAGTAGGTAAGGGCCCTTCCCCTAATTTTAGTGGAATAGAGATATTATATGAATTGGTGGCAGATGACAGTCCATCCCCTGGATGCCATTGTGGCCAAGTGCCCACATTCCTGGCATCATTCTCTATTCCCACTCTCCTTCCATTCTACTCTGTCCTAGCACTGTCATTGGTGAGAAGAAACAATCATGACAGTACCCTGCCCACCCCCATTTGCCCTCTCAGGCATCAGAACCTTAGACCCACTTCTATCTGAATTCCATATCATAGATTTTCCACTATGCCAAAGGCCAGCCCTACATCGATGAAGTGGGTGCCTTCAAGGAGAGGATCCAGTGGGTTGGGGACCCTCGGTGGAAGGATGGCTCTATTGTCATTCACAATCTAGACTACAGTGACAATGGCACTTTTACCTGTGATGTAAAAAACCCACCTGACATTGTTGGCAAGACCTCACAGGTCACACTTTACGTCTTTGACAAAGGTATGTGGGGTGAGGATGGGGAGGGAAAGGAAAAACAGAGAGAAGGATGGGGTTCAATTAAACAAATGAACTTTTGTTAAACTACTTTATACAAGTCAAATAGTGGAGATAAAACAGCAAAAGCCAAAAACACAATCCCTGTCCTCAAGAAGCTTGTGTTCTACTAGGGGCATATAACATATACAAATAAGCATAATACAAGTGAGTAAGTGAGAGGAATACTAATGAAAGAGAAAGATGTCAAAGAAGGCTTCAGAGAGGAGTTGGCTCTTAGATTGAACCTGGAAAGAACCCTAGGAGATAAGAGGTAGTGTGAGGAAGCAGTGCCTGCCAGGATCCACGAGGAGGCATCTGGGTATCTAGGCAGGGCAGATGCTTTGTCCCAATTGATGAAGGCAGAAGATAAAAAAGCATTACATTCAGGAACACCTTGTGGTCCAGGTTGGCTAGAGCATAGTTTCTCTGAGAAAGCCCTCAGATTGTGGAGAGCTTTAACAGCCAGGCTGAGCAGTTTTTATTTTGTGCTGTAGGTAATAGGGAGCCATTGTTGGTTTCTGAACAAGGGAGTAAGTGATAAGTGAACTAGAAAAGCATTTTTGGCAGCTAAGTGGAGAGAAGAAAGACTGGAAACTGGGAAATCAACTAGGACGATGGTCCAGAAGACAGGAGGGAGGGGGGAGGAGATGAGTGAAACCTCCTCTAGGCCTGAGAGAAGAAGAACCCCAGAGATCCAGGAAAAGAAAAAACCAAAGCACCTTTGACTGGGATGTAAAAAACCCACCTGATAGTTGTGCAAAGCCACAATAGAAACTGCCCTGCTTTGTCTGTACCACAAGTGGAAGGCTCCGAGGCTTTTTACACTGAAAAACAAAGTTTAACATGACCCAACCTCAAAAGTAGGGGAAATGTGGCATCTCTCTCGTTTACCTACGGAGGGGACTCCCCCCCCCCTCCCCGCCCCAGGAAGTAAGGGGCAACAGGCAGAAGCTTCCAGCCCCTCCCAACCTTTCTCCTCACTTCCCTCTGTACTCAGTGCCCACTAGGTACGGGGTGGTGCTGGGTGCTGTGATCGGGGGTATCCTGGGGCTGGTGCTGCTGCTGCTGCTTCTCTTCTATTTGATTCGATACTGTTGGCTCAGGAGGCAAGCTGCCCTGCAGAGAAGACTCAGGTAAGGACGGGTGGGAAGACTGCAGGTCAGTCTGGGAAGGCCACCGTGGCGGGATGGGACGTGGGGCACCGGGAAGGCTGAAAGGAAGCCGAGAAAGGAAAACTCAGCAGCTCTCGGGCCCCAGGCTCAAGTTGAGGACCTGCCCTACAGCAGTCACAGCCCTCCCGCTTTCCTTACAGTGCCATGGAGAAAGGAAAGCTGCACAAATCTAGCAAGGATTCGTCTAAACGAGGCCGACAGGTCAGAGGGGCCTCCAATGATCCAGGGGAAGAGGGGCTATCAGGGAGGGGGAAATGGACAAAGGGGCCCCGGGGAGAGAAAGAAGACGGGGAGGAGGTGTGAGAAGCTCCCGTGATCAAATGAAAGGAATGGGGCAGGAGTGGGGGTGGGGAGGATTGATTTCTGTTCCATATACCCCGCCACAGACGCCTGTTCTGTATGCCATGCTGGATCACAGCCGGAGCACCAAAGCGGCTAGTGAAAAGAAGTCCAAGGGGCTCGGGGAGTCTCGCAAAGACAAGAAATAGCGGTTAGCCGGCCGGGCAGGGGGCCGGGGGCCTGGGGCAGAGCCCTCCAAAGGCTCCCAAGTCGTGGTCATTGAGATGGAGCTCCGCGGGGATGAGCCGGGCGCTGAGCTCCGGCCTGCCGTCAAGTCCCCAAGTAGAACCAGCCTCAAGAACGCCCTCAAGACCATGATGGGCCTGGACTCAGACAAGTGACCACCCCCTCAGGCCCTGCCAAAACATGGGGGCCTCGGCTCCCCCCACCTCTGCCCAGTGCTCCCCTAGCTCCACCCCGTCTCTTCCTCCCCCACCCCCTCCTCCCACTCCAAGGTGTAAGTTTCATTCCAAGCCTTAGTCCCCAAGTACCTCACCCCACCCCTCCACCTCTGGCTCTCAGGGAGTCCAGCAGTGCCTGACCCATCCCGCTACCTACAACCCTAATAGTGGCTGTGTGTTTGGTGCTGACCCTCCGGGCACTGGGAAGAGAGGGGCCCCCCATTCCCGCTCAGCCTGCCCCTCTCCTCCCTTCTCTGAGACACAGCGCCCAGTTTCCTTCTTTAGTCCCCCATCTCCTATCCCAGCTAACACCCTAGATCAAGCTTTCCTAGGGGGTTGATTTAGGGTTTTTTTTTTTAAATAATTTTTTATCTGTATCCAGCCTACCCTTCTGATCTCTTGTAGTACCCCATCTTCCCCCCTCCCCCATGACTGAGAACAAATGACGTCATGAGGCTTCTGATGTTCAGTGTTGTACCCTCCCCACTCTATCCTCGGACCACTCCGGGATAGCTGGGCCAGCCAATGGGCTGGCCCAAGCAGGGTCCTCTGTTCCCAGGGTAGATGCCCCTTCCTCTTTTCCTTGGAGCAAGGATCTGGGGCTGGACTTCTATAAGGAGAAGGCACTAGGGGAAGTGGGGTAGTGGGGCTGGGGGCAGGAAGGGTGTGGGAGCCAAGCCGTGGCCTTGGGGAATGACTTTTAAAAAACTAAATCCAGAAGCAAAAATAGAAAGAGAAAAGAACGGAGAGATAGGATGCAATCCCAGCCACAGGGAAATGAATGCCTAGAGTTTTTCTACATTCTGTATATTTCCCCTAAGACTCCCCAAATGTGTTAAATGTTTAATAAACACTGACATTTCCAGAAGTTGTAGGGTCTGCCTCTTATTCCCTTACCCCACTGGCAACAGGGGGGTCCTCTCTACTCCCAGTCCCCTCATCTCCTACCCCCAAGCTCAAGAGATAGAGGAGCATGGAAACCTTCTCTCCTGCCCCTAAGCCCTGACCTCCCAACAGCTCCTCACCCTGTTAAAGTTCCTTACTGGGTTTCAGGTATCCCCTTCATAATTCACATAGCCATTACACCAATACAACAACAAGCTGCCAGTAAAGACTCTAGTGTAAGGCATACTGTCTCTTTAAGGTCATTTTTGATATGGAACAGTTTAATGATGAAAAGGCCAAAAAAAGTCAGGGTATATCCTACACATGCAAAGCACTAGGCAGCGTGCAGTGGCTAGCATCAGACAAGAGTGGGCTTTCTGTCCCATATGAGCGAATCAAATTATTGGCTTCTTATTCCAGACAATTTATAATTCCATTTTACACAACAGCAAACTCTTAAACGTCATCAGTGCCCACTCCCACCCATAATTAATCTTTTTTAAAACTATTACCTTCCATCTTAGAATTAATATTGTGTATTAGTTCCAAGGCAGAAGAGAGGTAAGGGCTAGGCAATGAGGTTAAGTGACTTGCCCAGGGCCACACAACTAGGAAATATCTGAAGCCACTAAGAAATGTCTGAAACCACATTTGAAGCCAGGACCTCCGCCTTTAGTCCTGGTTCTCAATCCACTGAGCCACCTACCTAACTTCCCCAAGTAATCTTTTAAAAAACAAACAAACCCACCTCCTTTCCCCAGCTAGCACTGACTACAGGTAGAGAAATTTCTAACCCAATTACCTTTCTCATTGTTAAAATCAGTTGGAGAAGTGAGTACCAACCCTGACTTTGCAACATTTCAAAGTATTTTTATTTATCATGAAGATTCTCACAAAACTCTGTTAAAACAAATTCCTTTGAATTCATCTTAAAATTAAAATCATTTTATTTCCACACTGTACTTTTAAGGATGGGAAAAATAATATAATGTAACAACTCCAAAGAAGCTGGAAGTGTTTAGTCTCCTTATTACCAAAAGCATGAAAATGGAAAGAATTCTGAATCTCAGAACATTCTCCTCCCCATGGATATTAAAACCCAAGAGTTTCTGATTTAATTCATTCTCTTTCAGCACATCTAGATTTGTGGCTTCAAACATGTTGTAATTAAAATTCAAATTGTTTCTATAACTCCAATAAATGATGTCCTGTAGGTCAGTTTCTATTACAAGGACTTGTATCAAGGCTCTGCGTAGACTAATTTTTAAGTATTCTCTTGCCCTGTTGAAATAAAATTGTTTCTTCCTAATTTTTAATTAAGCCTAGTGTTAAATGTTTAACAAACATTTAATATGAATAATATAAGAAAATGTTTGATAAACATTCAACTGGTCTAGACCTGTGCTGGGCTTGGAATCAGTAATTCCTAAGTTTAAATCCCATCTCTGACATTTATTAGCTATGTGACCTTGAACAAGGCACAATGATGCTCACTTTCCTCATTTGTGAAATGAGGCTAATATCATTAGTACCTGTCTCATTAGGGTTCTTGTGAGGATAAAATGAGATAATGCAATAAAATGCTTTGTAAATCTTAAAACACAGAGCTTCACACAAAGTAGGTGTTTAATAAATACTTGTTAAAAGAATGAAGGAAAGCTAAATAAAAGAAAGCTATTTAAAAGGAGCATCCAAGAGATAATCACTCAATAAATAATGATCCCTGGTTTAGGTTTCCTGCAAGATCCTTTCAGCTGATAAGTGTCAGAATGGTGGGTAAAGGAATGTCATTATAATTAATGGGGCCGAAGGGCAGCTATGTAGCACAGAGGATAGAGCATCAAGCCTGGAGTCAGGAGGACCTGAGTTCAAATCTGACCTCAGACACTTCCTAGCTGTGTGGCCTTGGGCAAGTCACTTAACCCCGAATACCTAACCCTCATCACTCTTCAGTCTTAGAATTAATACTAGGACAGAAGATAGGGAAATAAAATAAAGAGGTCTTCAGGTGTTGACTCATAACACCTAAGCAAAACATAACAGACAAATAAAAGGTTGAGGACACAAGAAGGATTTTTCTGTCCATGATATTAGAATAGCACCTGCAAAATGGGGATGATATACTTGTCCTACCTGTCTCACAAAGGGGTGTTGGGATGGATGTATTATATAAATGGAATTATTATCGTTATTCAAGGTCCTTTTTGGACAACTCCTAATGACAATCTTAATTTCACCCTGGCAAAACCTCATACAAGCTTCCTTATATTTCTTTCTTCCTATATTTCTTTTTTCTTCACTATTCTAGGAATGCTTCATGCCTTCATTCCCTCACTTCTCAGTCCCTTCTCAGGCCTTTATAATCTAGCTTCTGACTCCATCACTGCTCTCTCCAAGGTTATCAGTGAATGATCTCCTAACTGTTAATTCCAGTAACTTTTTCTCAGTTCTTATTCTTCTTGACCTCTGTGCAGTTCTTGACACTATCAATCACTCTTCTCTAGATACTCTCTCTTCTCTTACTTTTCTCTTGGATCACCTCTAGCCCATTAGACCCATGTCTATGGTGCGTTCAAGGAGGACTAGCACCTCTGGTGTTCGGGCTGGTCAAGCCCTTTTCAAAGCTGCCCATTGTGACTCCAAAAAGCTGTAACATATTAACTGGTCACATGCCAGTAAAACTGTCTGGGCAGATGGAGTAAACCAGGTTGAGGATAACTGACAGCCTTAGATCTGCTAGTGAGTTTTGAGGGATGTCTACCCCTAGCACATGAAGACTTCTCCAAGTGGAATAGGCAAATGGGAACAGTTTGTTCTAACCGCCACAAAGGAAGCTGAAGCAAGTGTTATTGAGCACTTGGCTTGGTTAGACAAGGAAGACACCAAAATCATCCATAGCATCCTGGGTCATTGCCAGTCATACTGACTTTTGTTTTGCCACTGAACTTCGATGCCTCTGGAAGAAAGAGTAAAGTAGGGACAATTTTGCCCAATTCTACATAACTTAAATACAATTGGCTCTCAAGTCAATTCATCACCCTGTGCTGTCATTAGTTCTCTTTGAAAATGAGGGGGATGACACATTCTAGCTACTCTAACCTGGGCAAGTCACTCAATCCCCATTCTCTAGCTCTTACTGTTCTTCTGCCTTGGAACCAATACACAGTACTGATTCGAGGACAGAAGATAAGAGTTTTTTAAAAAAAAAGAAGAAGAAAATAAAGGACAAACAACCTGTCAGACCACTCTTTCCCATATTCCTTTCCTGATTATCATCCTTCTCCTATCTACTAAGCATGAGTACTTACTCTGTCTTGGGCTCCGGTCTTTCTCCACAACCTCTCTTTTGGTGATCCAATTAACTCCCATGGATTCAATCATCATTTCTATGTAACTGACTCCAAAATCTATATTACCAGCCATAATTTCCCCAAACTACACAGACCCACATCCCCAATATCTATCTGTTGGACAACCCAATCTCTTCTTCCTCCACAATTTCCTTCACTAATTTCATTCACTTCTATGACTTTTGCACAGATGACTGCCAAATCTCATCTATATCTTTAGTCTGGATCTATAAGTATCAAACCTGTATCTCTGGCTGCTACCATCTCCAATGACTATCCCACTAACACCACAAACTCCACATACCCCAAAATTGAGGTTATTACCTTTTTGCCTAAACTTATTCCTCTCTTGGTCTTCATTGACCCTATGAGAGTAGCACCAGCATTCATCTAATCTATTTTCAAAACCTTTGGGTAAGGTGGTAGAAAGGATGAACAGTTTGGAGTTAGACAACCTAAATTGGAATCTTAACTCTGTTACCGATATGACTTTGGACAAATCTTTCCACTTCTCTAAGCCTCAGTTTCTTCAATCATAAAATAAGAGAATTGATTTTTTTCCAACTCTATAATTATGGTCATTGGATTTTCCCCCCTTTATCCTTTTCACATCTAATAAATTATCAAGCCCTATAGAGTCTCACTCAAATCCATTTCCTGCTTTCTATTTATTTCCACTACCACTAAAGTAGAGCAGGTCCTCACTACAGGCTCAATAATTATCTGGCCTATTATTGCAGTCACCTCCTATTACAACCAAAGGAGGTTACCAAGGGAGTTTCCTTGATAAATTCAACATGATGAGCTTATAAGGCAGGGAACAATTACAAGACAGTTTGGAACACTGGCATATTAACGTTAGAGGAGGACAAAAGACAATTTCATACTGGTTTCCTGTGACTGGTGCTGCCCCCAAGGTGATTTGCTTGACTGGTATAGTCAAGGAGGACAAGAGAGAGACAGAGCGAAGGTAAACAGAAAAAATTAGTAATCATAACTGTGAAAAAATTTTTTCTAGCAAGTTTCTCTGATAAAGGCCTCACTTCTCAATTATATAGAGAACTAAGACAAATATATTTTTTAAAAAAATGTCATTCCCCAACTGATAAATGATCAAGGATATGAACAAGCAGTTTTCAGACTAAGAAATCAAAGTTATCTATAGTCAGATGAAAAAAATGTTTTGAATCACTATTGATTAGAGAAGTACAGCCTAAAACAACTGCACTACTGCCTCATACCTATTCAATTGGCTAATATGAAAAAAAAAAAGGAAACTGACGAGTATTGGGGGATACGGAAAAACTGGGACACTAAAGCATTGTTGGAGTTGTGGACTGATCCAATCATTCTGGATTGAAGTTTGGAACCCTGCCCAAAAGGCTATAAAAATACCTACTCTTTGACCCAACAATACTACTATTAGATCTGTAGCCCAAAGAGATTTTTTTAAAAAAATAAAGAAAAAAGATCCATATGTCAAATTGACAGGTTGTCCATCGATTTTGGGGAATGGCTAAACAAGTTGTGAAATATGGCTGTGATGGAATACTGTTGTGCAATAAGAAATAACAAATACAGCAGCCAAATGGCTCAGTGGACAGATTGCCAGGTCTGGAGTTGGAAGGACCTGGGTTTAAATGTGGTCCTAGACATGTCCTAAATATGCGACCCTAGGCAAGTCACTTAACCCCAATTGCCTAACTCTTATTGCTCTTTTGCCTTAGAACAGACATTTAGTATCAATTCTAGGAGAAAGAGAAAGAGAAAAAGAAAAAGAAAGAAGAGTTGTATGGCTTCAGAAAAACTTGGAAAGACTGACATGAACTGAGGCAAAGTGACATGAGAAGAAAGAACAAAATGCTATGTAATAGCCATACTGGTGATGATCAATTGTGAGTGACTTAGCTATTCTCAGCAATACAATGATCCTAGATAATTCTGGGACTTAAGATGAAAAATGCTATTCATCTCCAGAAAAAGAACTAATGGTGTCTGAATGCAAATTGAAGCATACTTTTTAAAACATTTTTTCCCTTGGGTTTTTTTTTGGGGGGGACTTGGGTTTTCTTTTACATGACTAATATGGAAATATGCTTTGCATGCCCGGAAATGCATAACCTATTTCAAATTGCTTGTCTTCTCAGTGGCAGAAAAGGTGGGGAGGGAGAGAATTTGGAACTCAATATTTTAAAAAATAAATATTAAAAATATTTTTACATATAATTGGAAAAAATCAATAAAACAAAAACAAGAGAACTGGTCAACCTTTCTGAGTCCTTTCAAAATTTTTACCTTACCATCAGATGTTAACATAATGAATAAAGTACTTCCTTCCTGAAATGATGCTTACAGAAAAAATGGAATTAAAAAAAGATATAACATGAATTATTTTCTAAGAATGATTAATGGGTATAGAACAATCACTATAACCCAAAAAGACAACAAATTCCAGAAACCTCTTCAGCCAGAAAACACTTGATTTCTAGGCAAAGCAGAGATACTTTAAGAATACTACTGACTTAGAAAAGACATTCATTTGAAAAGCTTACAGAAGAGGATAGTTTGTTTTTTTAATTAATCGTCTCATACCTATCAGACTGGCCAACATGACAGTAAAGAAAAGAGATAAATGTTGGAGGGGATGTAGCAAAATTGGGACATTAATACACTGCTGATGGAGTTGTGATCCGATCTAACCACTCAGGAAGGCAATTTGGGACTATGAGCAAAGGGCTATAAAACAATGCATATCCTCTGATATAGTAGTATCACTACTAGGTCTGTCTCCTAAAGAGCTAAAAACAGACAAACAAAGGAGAAAGGACTACTTGTACAAAAGTATTTGTAGCTGCTCTTTTGTGGTGGCAAAGAATTGGAAATGGAAGGGATATGAATGGCTGAACAAATTGTGGAATATGATGGTGATGGAACACTATTGTGCTGTAAGAAATAACGAACAGCTAAATCCCTCCTGATTAGAGAAATGCAAATTAAAACAATTCTGAGGTACCACCTTACACCTAGCAGACTGACCAATATGGCAGTAAAAGAAAGTGATAAATGTTGGAGGGGATATGACAAAATTGGGACACTAATACATTTGCTGGTAGAGTTGTGAATTGATCCAACCATTCTGGAGGGCAATTTGGAACTATGCCCAAAGGGTTTTAAAAGACTTCCTGCCCTTTGACCCACGAATACCACTGTTGGGTTGTACCCCAAAGAGATAATAAGGAAAAATACATGTACAAAAATATTTATAGATACACTCTTTGTGGTAGCAAAAAATTGGAAAATGAGGGAGTGTCCATTGATTGAGGAATGACTGAACAAATTGTGGTATCTGTTGGTGATGGAATACTATTGTGCTAAAAGAAATAATGAACTGGAGGAATTCCATGTGAACTGGAATGAACTCCAGGAATTGATGCAGAGCAAAAGGAGCAGAACCAGGAGAACATTGTACATAGAGACTGATACACTGTGTGGCACAATCGAATGTAATGAATGGACTTTACTAGCAGCAATGCAATGATCCAGGACAATCCAGAGGAACTTGTGAAAAAGAACCCTATCCACATCCAGAGAAAGAACTGTGGAAATGAAAATGCATTAGAAAAATATGTGATCAATCACTTAATGTGATAGGGATATGATTGGGGTTTTGATATTAAAGGATCATGCTACTGCAGATATGAATAACACAGAAATAGGTTTTGAACAATGATACATGTATAACCCAGTGGAACTGCTTGTCGAATTTGGGAATATGGACAAAGAGAGAGGGTGGGGGGGGGCAATCATGAATCATGTAACCATAGGAAAATATTCTAAATAAAAAGGAGAAAAAAAATGAACAGGATGATTTCAGAAAGAGCTAGAAAGACCTTCACTGATGCAGAGTGAGATAACAGAACCTGGAGAACATTGTATGAAGTAACAGCAATATTGTGATAGACTTAGCTACTCTCAGCAAATCAATGATCCCGGACAATTCTGAGGGATTTATGACAAAGAATGCTATCCACCTTCAAAGAAAGAATTGTTGGAGTCAGATGCAGATGAAAGCATACAATTTTTCACTTTAGTTAATTTGGGTTTTGGGGTTTTATATGATTATTCTCTTACAAAAATGAACAATATGGAAATATGTTTTGCATGATAGTACTCATATAACCAAGACTAAATTGCTTGCCAACTCCAGGACAAGGAATTCAGGGAGGGAGGGAGATAATTTGGAACATATAACTATGAAAACTTCTGTGGAAATTTGTTATTGCATGTAATTAGTAAAAATAAAATATCTTTATTAAAATCATTATTATTTTCTTGTTGAATATACAATAACCAATTGAAAGGGAAAATAAATAAATAAAATTATTGCTTTGTGCCAGAGGCAGCTCAGTGATACTGTGCATATAATACTAGATCTGGAGTCAAGAATATCTAGCAAGTCCAACTTTAAACATTTTTTAGCTGTTTGACCTTAGGTAAGCAATTTAACTTTTGTTTGCCTCAGTTTCCTCATCTACAAAATGGGGATAGTAATAGCATCTACTTCTCAGAGTTTTTGTGAGGATAAAATGAGATAATATTTCTAAGGCTCTTCTTAGCACAGTGCCTAGCACATGGTAGACACTTCATAAATACTTGTTTTCTTCTTTTTTTTTCCTTTTGGAGTATAGTTGGGAAATAGGGGTTGGGTGAGGGAGACTTCTCTCTTCCTTCCCAGAAGCAGCTAATTGTGGTTTGGTATAGGAGTAGATATGTTCTAATCTACATGGCCTAAGACATTTCCTGTTTCCCAAGGATCGATAGATGGGCGACCACCTACTTTATTATCTGTAAAAAAAAAAAAAAAAAAAAAAGGAGAGTGTGCTCAATGACCTCAAGGTCCCTTCTTGCTCTAAATCTGCAATCTCTATGACCATGTGAGTGCTCTCTTCCTGCTTCACTCTTCCCCACTCCTATGCTATTTTCACTTTTACAATCATGTTAGTTCTTTGTCAACCTCTCAGTTGGCACCTTCTTGACATCCAGCCATGTTTCTGATTTCCTTTCAATCTACAACTACACTTGCCTGGGATAATTAATGTAAATCAAGCATGTGGCAACTTCTGAATTACATTCAATTCATCAAACATTTATTAATGTTTACGTCTGTAAATAGATGCTTGTGTTAGATGGACTTTGCTTGGGATGGGTCAAAAGTTTGGAAATTGAGAGAATAAAAATGATTCAACCAGGTTTAGTTTTTTTTTTAATTTCTCAGTCGACTTCCTTGGCATAGTTTAGCAATAGGGTATGCCTCCAGAGATGGCTAATTAAATTCACAAGAAAATAATGGAATGAATTTACAACAAGAAGAGAAATATCCTCCCATCACATCCTTTCCCTGTACACACATAAGCCCTCGTTATTAGTATTATTAATATAAGACAGATCCCATTACAACAACAAAAAATGTGCTTCAGTGAAATATTCCCAAGCTCCAATGGATGGCCTATGTTAAAATGCTGTGTATCTCATTATAAAGTAATTGCTTCTATAATTCAAAGGTATATGGTAGAGGCCAGGCTCTTGACAACATGGCGCTATGGAAGGAGTGTTGTTTTTGGAGTTGATCTCTAGTTAGACTCCCCAGGGTTCCTTCATTTATTTCTTGGGAGGGGATGGTGCTGGGGAGGCCCACTAACCAGTTCATAAGGATTCCTGAAAGTTGTATATTGACTTAGTTTTGCATTGTGATGCATTTTATTATATTTTTATTTGTTTTCTTAAATATTTTTCAATTCTATTTTCATTTAGTTTGGGTCACTCTTGGGAATACTCAAGCACTCCCAAGTAAAGACTTTATATGAAACCAGGTGGCCAAAATGAAGAACATACCCTCCAAAGGCAAGACTTTCAAACTTTTAGTCAACCAAATTGCTTTTATTTCCTTTAATTAATATATGAACTCAGTTATTTTATTCAATTTGCTTAGTAGAGAGTGGAAAAGCTCCACTCTCATTTCCGAACCATATAATGGAAATTACCTCAATTCTCAGAAATGGGCAATGGGGAATACGGTGAGGAATGGGATGCTGCTAGGCTCAAATGAGGTACTGGATTAAAGCACTTTGAAAACCTTAAAATATTATGTAAATGACAGTTATTATTATTATTATTCTCCTCCAGTACAATGATGATAATTCTCTGAGCCTTCTATTGCACTCTTGCTGAGCTCAAACAAGTTTTATAGAGCTATTCCAAAGTGTGTTGGTAAAACTAGGGGTAGAACCACATTTTGGGGAAATGTATGCACACATTCTTTAAGGTTTTAATATGCAATGTTAATACTTCCTTAATCCTAGACGATCAGCAAAACAGCAAATCAAGCTTTGATTTGTATCTGATTGTTCATTTCTGAGGTATAGATGCTCATACTAAAAATTCAACAATTTGGCAAGTCTGCCAAAGCTGGCTCTAGCATGCACATAAAATTATATCCAAACTACCAGAAATGATCAGCCCTAGATTGTAGATGCAATGATCTTTAGTCCAAGGTTCTAGATCTAGAATGAAAGGTGCAGGAGGCTAGAACTGGGCAGACAGTCATAATGGCTATGGGCAGTGATGGCTGAGATAGACCCAGAAGAGTGCCAGAAGAGTCTCTAGTAAGATTGAGGTAGGAAGGTTGGAGGTTCACTAAGTGGTTTCATCTAAAAACTTTGATCCTTACCAGCATTGAATTTCCAGAATCTGCTTTGCTCAGGCTTAGATTCAAGTTCAAATCTAGGCTCAGATCCTTGCTTAACCTCTGCCTGCCTCATCTGCAAAGTAGGAATGATAACACGTACCTCTCAAGGCTGTTGTGAGGATCAGATGTGACAACACTTATAAAGAACTTTGCAAAGCTTTAAAGTATTATATAGATGCTTTACTGTTCAGTTGTTTTGGTCACATCCTACTCGCTGATACCCTTTGGGTAGGGTTTTCTTGGCAAAGATACTGGAGTGGCTTGCCATTCCCCTCTCCAGATCATTTGTACAGATGAGGAAACAGAGGCAAACAGGGTCAAGTGGCTTGACCAGGATCGAACAGCTAATAAGTATCTGGGTTTGAATTCAGGTCTTCCTGCTCCAAGTTGTTCATTCTGCATTGCAGAACCTATGATGAACCTATGTTCATTCTGATACTATCAAGAGTGACAACTGGAGTTTTGTGACCTGCTTTTAATTCAATAAATCAGTCAGTTGTTTTTTGCTGATGCAATGGATGGCCAAGGTTTTTTAAACCAATATACTAACATATTGGCATCATGTTTCAAGGTGACAGTATTTGGTTACGAGTATCTGGTCATCCAGTCTATTCAATTTAGTTGTTTTCATACTTGGGAGCTTGAAGTGCACCTATTTGTTGAGAAATTTAGAATGGAGTCACTTATGTCAAAAAGGCTTCTATGATATTGACCAAAGATCTGGATTGGAATTACATCCACTCAATAATGATATGTCTTTAGGCATCTTTTTAAGTCTCAGTTTCCTCGTTTGTAAAATGTGAGAGTTGAATTAGATGATTTCCAAGATCTCCTCCTGCTCTAAATGACATGCGATATCATCGGCGGTGGGCAGTCTGCCAATGCAGAGGACTGAAATCCCTCTAAGCCTGTAGTTTCTGTAGCCAAAAATATTCATTACCAAGCATCTGGTGATGAACTACTCTGAAATTAGCTAGGCTCGTCCTCCGAGGGCAGACGTACAATTCATATCCAGCCTGCCCTTTGGAGCTGTCTCAGTTTCAAGGGATCTGTCAAACCTGTACTCTGTTGGGATAGACTTTTAGAACAGAAGTTCACCTTCTACTTTGACAAACGTTTGTTACACGTGTATTCTATGTAAGGAAGTTACATTTCATGAATAGTATGGAGAACTAGATATGGATACAAAGTCAAAAAAGGGAAACGGTTCCTTTCCTCAAGGAGCTTAACTGTAGTGGGGTATGCATGTATGGAGAGATAGAGAGATAAAAATATAACTACATATGATATATATAATATACATACACATACAACATACATAAATAAACAATGAACGCTCACAAACACACACGCATAGAGAAAAACCACCAAGTAATTTCAGGAGAGACAGAGGAAGAAAGAAAGGAAAAGTGCAGCGTTGCTCTTAGAACTCAAAAAGAGATTCAAGGCTCTTTCTGAGGAGGAGAGAGTTGAAAGCTGCTGTTTATCCTCCAAGAACGATACCAAAGGGCCACAGACATTATCAGGAATAATTATAGTCCTGCAGATCAGAAGAAGATGTCTTCATGGCAGGAAAAGATAGGTGATGTAGAGGAAGGTGAGCCCTGGTTTCCCTCCATGCTTCTGGTGAGAGAAAGAAAGAAAAAAGGAAAGAATGAATTCTGTTTATATGATGCTCGTATATCATATAAAGAATAGACCAACAAAATGAATTCCTATGTAGGTCATATCAAAAATTTCATTTTTAATTTCTTTTATTAGTCCATCTCTTTTCTTGTGAGAGAAAAATTTGTCTTTATCAGTCCTCTGTAATCAGAGTTGATTTTTTAATTGATCAGAATTCAGAATTTTATACTATGGGGTTTTAATATAAGTTGTTCTGATCCAGTTTATTTTACTTTGTATCAGTTGTGTGGTGATGGGGAAAGTCTTATAGCGGTAGGGAGAGCTGAGTGGCAGTTTCCTTACTTTTTTTTAATTTAAAAAAATGATACCTTCTGCCTTTACATCAGTTCTAAGACAGAAGAGTGGTAAGGGCTAGGCAATTGGGGTTAAGTGACTTGCCCAGGATCACACAGCTAGGAAGTGTCTGAGATCATATTTGAACCCAAATTCTCCCAGCTCCAACTGGTGCTTCCTACTTAGCTACCTAGCAGCCCCTCTGCTTTGTCATCTTGATGGCCCACTATATTTAGCCGACCCTAGCCATGCTTCACTCTACCCCTTGCTACCACAGTCAAACCATCTTCCTTTTTATTCTCCTTCTTCCCTTCCCAAACTCCCTTCCTTATAAATCAGGAACCATAAGCTAATAGATTTTGTCACTTCCAGTGGAAAGAGAATGTCAATCTCTTTCACTATAACTCCATTCTATATGTCTATTGTTGTTCAGTTGTTTTAGCTGTGTCTCTCTTTTTTTTTTTAAGAATTTAAGTTTATTTATTTATTTAGATTATTTTTCCATGGTTACATGATTCATGTTCTTTCCCTCTCCTCCTCCCACTCCACTCCTGTAGCCAATGAGCAATGCCACTGCGTTTTACATGTGTCATTGATCAAGACCTATTTCCATATTATTAGTATTTGCATTAGGGTGATCACTTAGAATCTACATCCCCAACCATATCTCTATTGAACCATGTGATCAAGCAGTTGTTTTTCTTCTGTGTTTCCTCTCCTGTAGTTCTTCCTCTGAATGTGGATAGCGTTCTTTCTCATAAGTCCCTCATAATTGTCCTGGGTCATTGCATTGCTGCTAGTAGAGAAGCCTATTATATTCGATTGTGCCACAGTGTATCCGTCTCTGTGTACAATATTCTCCTGGTTCTGCTCCTTTCACTCTGCATCAATTCCTGGAGGCCATTCCAGTTCACGTGGAATTCCTCCAGTTCATTATTCCTTTGAGCACAATAGTATTCCTTGACCAACAGATACCACAATTTGTTCAGCCATTCCCCAATTGAAGGGCATCCCCTCATTTTCCAATTTTTTACCATCACAAAGAGCTCAGCTATAAATATTTTTGTACAAGTCTTTTTCCTTATTATCTCTTTGGGGTATAAACCCAGCAGTGGTATGGCTGGATCAAAGGGCAGGCAGTCTTTTTTTTTTTTTTTAATAATTTTTTATTTTTAGAAAAATTTTCCATGGTTACATAACTCATGTTTTTACTTTCCCCTTCACCTCCTCAACCCCCTGCCCCCCTCCTCTGTAGCTAATTTGCATTTCCACTGGTTTTATTATGTGTGGTCAGTCAAATCTTATTTACACATTATTGATAGTTACATGGGTGTGGTCTTTTCAGTTCTACATCCCCAATCATGTCCTCATCAACCCAAGTGCCCAAGCAGTTGTTTTTCTTCTGTGTTTCTACTCCTGTAGTTCTTCCTCTGAATGTGGGTAGTGTTCCTTTCCATAAATCCCTCAGAAGGCAGGCAGTCTTTTAACGCCCTTTAGGCATAGTTCCAAATGTTAGCTGTGCCTCTTTGTGATCCAGTTTGGGGTTTTCTTGACAAAGATACTAGAATAGTTTGCCATTTCCTTCTCCAGTTCATTTTTACAGATGGAGAAACTGAGGCAAAAAGGGTTTTTTTTTTTTTGTTTTGTTTTGTTTTTTGGTGACTTGCCAAGGGTCACATAGGTAGGAAGTGTCCGAGGACAGATTTGAACTCAGGTCTTCCTGATCTCAGGCCTGGAACTGTATCCACTGTGCCACTTACCTACCCATTCTTTTTTCCTGAGACTTTCTAATTCACCCCTGACCTCTATTAGCTTTTATATGTTATATTCCCTTGTTAGAACATAAACTCCTTAAGGACCAAGATCATTTTGATTTTGTATTTTGGGGGTAGGTAGGCTAAGTGGATAGAGAATCAGACCTAAAGATGGGAGGTTCTGGGTTCAAATCTAGTCTCAGATACTTCCTAGCTGGGTGACCCTGGGCAGGTCACTTAATCCCAATTGCTTAGCCCTTACTGCTCTTCTGCCATGGAACTAATATTTACATCCTAAGACAAAAGCTCAGGGTGTTTTGTTTTGTTTTGTTTTGTTTTGTATTTCTATTCCTATGACTTGACACATAGTAAGTACTTAATGAATGTTTTTTCAATTCATTCATTTCATTCATAAGAGAATAGATGTCATGCTTATCAAATCTACAGATGATACAAAGTTGGAAGAGAGAGTTAGCACATTGAATGGCAGAGTAAGAATTAAAAAAAGATCTTGATAGTCTAATAAATATGTAATTCAATAAGAATAAAGTAAAGTCTTATAGGGGTTCAAAAATCAACTTCTTCTGGGAGAGGGGAGGGAAGAAGGGAGGGAGATAATCTGGATTATATAACTTTGGAAAACTCATGGAGAAATTTGGTATTAAAATTAAAAAAATTTAAATCAACCTTCTAGGTCTAAGATGTGAGAGATGTGGCTAGCCAGCAGTTCCCCTGAAAAAGGTAGAAGATTTTCAGTGGACTACAGGCTCCATGTGAATCAGCAGAGAGATGTGGTTCATGTGATTTGGGCAGAGCTTCCAGGATTGAGCAAATGGTCATTCTGCCGTGCTTTGCTCTTGTCAGATTTCATTTGGAGTATTTTGTTCATTCTTGCGTGTTTAAGAACTCGCCTTCTTCCTCTTAATACTCTTCTCTGTAGGCTTTTGGGACGTTGCTCCCTCCTGGTTTTCCTCCTACCTATCTGAGTACTCCTTCTCAGGTTCCTTTTGGAGCTTCATCCAGATCATGCTCACTAAAGGTAGTTATGCCAAAGGGCTCTGTCCTGCGCCTTCTTCTCTTCTGCGGTAATATTTCACTCATCTGTTATGGATTCAATTATTTCTACACTAATGATTCTTAAATCTACTTATCCAGCCCTAATCTCCCATTCAGAGGGACAGCTCCAACTACCTATTAGACATCTTTAACGGAATATTCAATTGATGTCTTAAAATCTCTATGGTTGGGGCAGCTCAGTGGAGAGTCAGGCCTGGAGATGGGAGGTCTTGGGTTCAAATTTGATCTCAGACTCTACTTAGTTGTTTTACTCTGGGCAAGCCACTTACCCTCAATTTCCTATCCCTCACCACACCTTAGAACCAATGCTTAGTATTGATTCTTTTGTTTGTTTGTTTGTTTTTGTTTTAAATCCTTACCTTCTATCTTGGACTCAATACTGTGCATTGGTTCTAAGGCAGAAGAGCAGTAAGGGCTAGGCAATGGAGGTTAAGTGACTTGCCCAGGGTCACCCAGCTAGGAAGTGTCTGAGGCCAGATTTGAACTCAGGAAGATGAGTCTTCCTCACCCCAGATCACACACTCTGACTACTGCACACACTACTCCCAGTCACTCAGGCTTGAAATCTAGATGTCATTATCTACTCTCTACTCTTTCTTACTCCCCCGTATCTAATCCAATGCTAAAGTGTGTCAGTTTTACCTTCATAACATCTCTTAAATCCACCCCTTCTTTCCTGTGACACTGCTACCATGCAGGTGCAGGCTTTCAACATCTCCCCCTAGACAGTGGCAGTAGCCTGTCTCAAGTCTCTCTTGACTCCAATCCATCCTCCACTCAGCTGTCCAAAGATTAAAAAGCACATGGACTCCCTCATACCTCCAGGATTGAATATAAAATCCTCAGTTTGGCATTCAAAGCCCATCATGACTTCCTCCTTTCTGAGACAGAAGAGCAATTAGAGTTAAGTGACTTGCCCAAGGTCACACAGTTAGGAAGTATGCAAGATAATATTTGAACCCAGATCCTCCCATCCCCAGGGCTGACCCTCTCTCCACCAAGCCACTTGGACACACTATAGTAGGTGCTTAATAAATATTTATTGACTGACTAAAGGACGTTGTGAAACTGGAAAGCATCCATAGGAGATTAACCAGGATATTGAAGCATCTTAAATCCATGTTATATGAGGATTAGTTGAAGGAATTAGGGATGTTTAATCTGAAAAAAGACTGGGCTGGGGTGAGGCAGTGCTGGCAAGAGGGGGACATGATAACTGCCTTCAAGTGTTTGAAGGGTTGTCATGTAGAAGAAGGATTAGCTCCAGCTCAAGGACTCCTTTTCTTTTTTTCTAACCTTTACCTTCCATCTTAGAATCAACACTGTGTATTGGTTCCAAGGCAGAAGAGTGGTAAGGGCCAGGCAATGGGAGTTAAGTGACTCGCCCAAGGTCCTACAGCTAGGAAGTGTCCAAGGCCAGATTTGAACCCAGAACCTCTAGTCTCTAATCCTGGCTTTCAGTCCACTGAGCCACCCAGCCATCCCCTCAAGGTCTCCTTCTACATGGAACCTTCCCTGATCCACCACACCTGCTAGTGCCCTCCTTTCCAAAACACCTTGCATTCATCTTTTAAAATATTCCAAATATATTTGTGTAGTCTCTTTTAATAACTAGCTCAATTTAAGCCTAAGAGGAAATGGAACATACTCTTGATAAATGTATTCTTGCCACTTTCTCAAGTGTCAAGGAGCTTGAACTCCTGCCAGACCCCATGTTTGCTCGTCCAAAGAAGCTGCTACTTGATTTTAGTGTTAATCTGCTTGGAATCCCTCACACTGAGGCAACAGTCTGCTTACTTTCCTTCTCTTCAGTTTTATGAAGTTTATTTTATTTTATCTTAGTCAAAGATATTTAATTTTCTCAATCACATATAATAACAATTTTCAACAAACATTTTCCAAAATTATAAGATCCAAATTGTCTCCCTTCCCCCTCTTGGAGATGGTAAGTAATCTGATATGGATTATACACACATTGTCATGCAAAATATACTTCCATTTTGGACATTGTAAGAGAATAAAAGGTTTATTTTATTTTGTTATTATTATTTTACATTAAATTATTATTAAATAAAATAATACCTTACCTTCCGCCTTAGAATCAATACTGTATATTGGTTCCAAGGCAGAAGAGTGGTAAGGGCTAGGCAATGGATATTGAGTGACTTGCCCAGGGTCACACAGCTAGGAAGTGTCTGAGGCCAGATTTAAGCTTAGGACCTCCCATCTCTAGGCCTGGCTCTCAATCCACTGAGCCACCCAGATGCCCCCAGAAGTTTATTTTAGATAGAAAAATTCTGAGTTCAGTCACAATCATTGTGAGTTCCTAGTTAGGGAAAAAATTCCCAGCACTTAGGGAAAGGATGGGTTCTCTGCTTAACTTTACATTTATACCTTCCTGTTAACCTCTGACCTCTTTGTGATTGAGATACAATTCAGTTTACTGAAAACATTTGGGGAACAAAATAGCAGATTATAGTCCTGTGTTGGCAAACCTATGGCACACATGCCAGGGATATTCCGACCCTACTCCTACATTTATATATGTACATGTTGCCTTAATCGAACAAAACAATCAATAAGCATTTATTAGGCATTTTCTATGTACTAGGCACTGAGGATAAGAAGACAAAAAAAAAATGAAACAATCCCTGTTCTTAAACAACTTACTTTCTATGAGAGATAACATGTGTACAAAGATGTATATTAAAAATATATACAGAATAAAAATTCATGAAGAATAGAGGAGAAAGGTCACTAGCAGCTGCAGAAATCAAGAAAGGCATTATATAGGAAGGATCCTATGGAAGGTAGTACTTGAGCTGTATCTTAAAAGAAGTGAGGGATTCAGAGATGAGAAGAGGAGGAAATTAAAATGTCAGAGGTAGGCAGAGTGCTGGCCTTGAAGTTAGAGAAACTGGAGTTCAGATTCAACCCCAGACACTAACTGTGTGACTCCTCCTAAATCACTTAATTTCGGTGTTTTGTTTTGTTTTTTTTCAGTTTCCTTATCTGTAAAATGGGATTAACAATAGCACTTGGTATTTTTAAAGTGCCATGTAAATATTAGGCATTGTCATTGCACTTTTAGGCAAATGGAAAGGAGGTGAATGAGAAGACACTGCATTCTATGGATGCTTAGATATTTTCGAAATAGCATTCCATTTTCAGTTTTGTACTTCAATTGTTATTATAATTTCTATTTAACAGATGAAGAAACTAAGGATTAGAAAGGTTGTGACTTACCAAAAGTCACACAGCTCTAAGCGTGAGAAATAGATTTTGAACCTCAATATCTTCCACCCTATGTCTTTGTTCATATTGTTATCTATTCTCGGAATTCCTATTCCTTCAAGGAATTCTCTTGAATTTCTACCAATCCTTAAGAAGCCAATTCGAATTTCAGCTCATCCAGAAAACCTTCTCTGATCCTCTGAATCCGGAAAGAATTTTTCCTTCTTTGGACCTCACAATGCCAAACAGAAGACTTCATATTTAATCCTGCAGGATAGAAAGAAAAATTGAGGAACAGAAAGCCACAGGAGTAGGTTTCTCTGGCCCTGCAAATTAAGTTTTTTTATATCACAAGGGTCTGTGATCCCCAACATTCCAGAGCCAGCCTAACCAAATTAAAATGTAATTGGGAAAAAATTTTAACAAAATGGGTTAATATTCAGTAGAATGTAGATAATGTTAACTTGTGGTTTTCTAAGTCAAAATGCGGCCTGCTGGGGTCCTTAAGTACCATTCAGTGGCCCCTTTCTATTTCAATTTGCTTCACATGATGCCTTCAACTGTCTTCAACATGGGGAAGGGTGTTGGTGAGAGGAGTACCAGTTAAGCTCCCCCTAGTCCTTGCCATTGGACCTCTTCACCAAGCTTTCTAGCTTCATTCCTAATGGCCCCCATCGTCTGATTGGTTCATTTTCTTTCTTTGACTTAGTCTTCCTTCCTTCTTTTCCCATTACATAAAGAGCTAGAAGTAAATTAGAGGTAGCTCTCCTCTGTGCTTAGCAGGAAGGACAGCTATCTGGGGCACACGTTTGAGACTTAGGGCACAGCTAGAAGACTTAGGGGCTGGACACTGGTGAAGAAAATAGTGATAGGGGATAAAGATTGCATTAGAAAGACAGTCATGGAGACAGGGACTGAAGTGGAAACTGAACCCTGAGGGTTTTATACTTTTCGCCATTCCCTTGGGCTTCTGAAATTGTTTTCCTAACTCTGAGCCTTGATTTCCCTGTTCTCACTGGGGTTATTCTTGCCCTTGATTGTAACCAGATAGCTTCTTCTTTCTGAAATTAATAAGACAACTGAGAAGAATGTCCAGAAACACTAGGAAAATCTTCCTTTTTGGTAGACTTTCATTTTGGTGTAAGGCCAAGCAACCTAATGAGACCCTACCTCTCACCTCGACTAGAATTGACCAGGTTTGGATGGATCATCCAAAGGTAAATAGGCTTACCCCCTTTTCTCCAGGAGTTAGTCCCCTAAAATGGCAGGGTTCCAGGTCTAACTCTACTCTTACCTCCTGAAAGACCTAGGCTTAGGGAGGCAAGGGTGGGGGCAAGGGGAAGATTCTATAGTAAGGAAAGCAATAGAAGAACAAACGAAGGCTGTGGAAATCTAGAAAAGGGAGGACGCTTAATTTCCTCCAGTATAATCTGTTCTGAACCCCTCACCACCCCCACCATTCCTTTGTCCTTTTTCTCTGTAGCTCAGCTGGCATCTAAGTAGCTTTTGGCTTATGGCCCTATTTCTCACCCTGCTCTACGGTAAACTGCCTCCCTCCTCACCCCAACCCCTACACCCCACACCCCCACCTACAGAACCATGGAGACCAGGGACTGAGATTCTTATCCCTAGAATCCATTTCCCCATTCTGGGATAAACTTTATAAAGGTTACGGGTACAAAAACACAAGAGAGGCAGAAGCTCTGGGGAGGTGGGGGCTGGAATGAGCCCCTAATAGCAGGGGCTTCAACCTCTTATCTATCCTTTATTCCAGGACTTTAGTTCAGCATTGTCCCAGGTTCGTTTTCCTTACATTCTGCCTATAAGTCTTTCCTCAACTGGGATCCCAGTTGGGCTTCAGACAGATCCACAACCTACCACATAGCCTCCTACAAATGGCTACCAACAGAACTTTCTGGATCCCCTAATTATTAGCCCTTGTCTCTTCCTCTTGAAAATTTTCTGCACATACATTGTATGGAACTGCGATAAATAAATTAATGAAAAAGCATTGTCTTAAGTGTTTACCTTGTGCCAAGAACTGCTAAGTACCAGGGATACAAATCAAAAGCCAAGACAATCTGGTCCTCCAGAAGCTTATGTTCTAATAGGAAAATGATGTCTGAGGAAGGGTACTTTAGTCTGGGAGAGAGGTCACTCTTCCTGGGCACAATGGCAGTTTGATCATGATTCTAGAACAGTGATGGGCAAACTTTTGAGCTTGGTGTGTCAAAATTCACCAAAAAACCCAGCATAACTTGGGTGGTGTGTCACTTTGAGAAAAAAACACCATAATTTCACAATATTTGTAATTTAAATGGCAAAAATGTATAATTGTAATATATAACTGTATTTAATAAACCAAAAAAGGTAAATTAATATAGGTAGAATTGTCATCTATTGGGCACAGAGTGTCTGCACTACACTATGTTTCATCCTCGGCATGTGGCCCCATACTTCTCTGTATGCAACTGCATGAGGCAGTATGTCATCGAAAATGGCTACGTGTGTCAGTGCTGACATGTATGTCATAGGTTTGCCATCACCATTCTAGAACCAAAGAACTAGAGAAGCTGAGTGTATAAAGGATATATTTCCGCTCTACATTGTAAATTCCAGAGGAGCAAGGACATTGTTTTTGTCTTTACATCCTTAGAACTGTTATGCCAGTGGGGGACAGCCCCAAATTGGGTTTTTGTCAATGCGGCTAATTTTAACCATTTGTTCATCTATTTCTTTTATCCCCAAATTCCTGAAAAATTTAGAAGTTGTTATTTTTACAGGTCCAGCGAAGAAAAAAGGACTAACCTTTTTTTTTGCCGGACCTCACGGGGAATTGTAAAAGTGAAATTTGGGAATGCCATCTAAAAGTGTATATATTTCTATGGACAAGGGAAATGTAGCAAAACTACATTTCCCGTGATCCAACATGGTCCAACTGGTTTCCGTTTCTGGGTCTTTGGGCTTGGGAAGGCCTACGTCTTGACCCAGGGAAGAGCTTAAATCTCCTGGGTTGGGAGGGAGTGGTCTCTTGGCCAGCAGACTGGAGACAGTAATGGAGGCGGCAGTTTTGAATGCTTACAAGCGCGTGGTCTGATAACTTTATCTATCAACATGGCTTTAATTAAAATACTAATTTATATATACTTATACCAGCCTTTATCATTTTTCATATTAATAGAACTAGTAGAATATCTTGTACTTTCATACTAGGAACTTAATTCTTGTTCAGTGAATAAATGAGAGCCAAACTGGTTGGACTCCCATCTGACTATACCAGCTCCTTAAAAGAAAGCAGAGGCTAAGGACTCAGTTAGACCTTGGGTTCAGCTAATACTTGTGGAATCCGTTCTGATGTGATCCAAGGACCAAAAGAGAGTGGGCAGGAAAGGGAGGTTAGTGAGGTCATGGTATTAGAGGGCATAGATGGAGCAGATGATTAGGAACCCTGGCCCTGCCTTTGTTGGCAGTTTACCTACCTCAAACCATAGCGGAATTGGAGAGGCTTCAGGTCTTTGGGAATGATAAAAATGCCTTCAGGGCCAGGTAAGGGACCAAACTAGGAATCCATAGATCTGGAGCCAAGGGTTATAGTGAGGAATGCTCTGTTTCATTGTCTATGTGAACTAAGCCTCTTCCTCTATCGACATCCCAGCAACAAGACAAACAAATGCATTACCCTGGCTTCCCTGAACAAAGCCTGATTCTTCCTGCTTCAGAAAACTGGAGCCTGGCCCCCACTACCCTCAATCCTGTCATTTTTAGAATAGGAAATAGCCTACGTGCTACAGGTCTGGTGGTGAGGATGAAGCCAGCTGGTCAGAAAGTGGATCAGCTCAAGACTAGTCAGAGAAGGAAGGGGATAATGGTGGGAAGGAAGTCTCTTTCCACGGAGGGCAGTCCTAGAAGAGGCAACAGAAAGAAAGGGCATTAGAGAAAGGCTTGAAGGACCAATAAAAACTGCAAAGCTCAAGTGGCTATCCCCATAGAGGATGCCCAAAAAGCACTGGGCGCCAGTGGCAAAAGCAGCAGAGATATAGACACAGGAAGTAGAAGTGAAAGAAGGTAGATTTATAGCAAGAGAAAGACAAGCTTCTTAAGTAGCAGCAGCAGATTCTAGAAAGAAGGAATCAATTTGAAAAGCAGAGGGCCAGCAAGCCACCCTAGGTGTTCCTTTGTCCTCCCTGCAACCATGAATTCAGTAACCACAGCAACATGCAAAGGCACAAATGGTTGCACACTCAGGACACCATTTCTGCTTGCTATACCTGTGGATGCTGTTTCACTGACTCCCTCCTATCTACCAAGAAGAGCCCATTTCCTCAGGAAAACAATCATAAGCCTGTTTCCACTGCCCTCACCCTGTACCTCTGCTTGTAAAACTATCCTTCACAACCACCAACTTTGCTCCAAGATTTTTGCCAGCAAAAATAGACTTTGGACATATGCATGGATATCCCATAAGCTTGTGCCTCAGCCTCGACTTGTACATGTTATGACTGGAACTGCGGCTCTACCATCCATGTACCTTTAGAGTACCTGAAAAGGTCGCGCCAGTTTTTCTGTGACAACGTGATGTTTTCTTCATCCGAGAATTCAAACTATTGCCAATGCTGTTGCTACGTGTGGCAGACCTGCCTCTTCTGCCAAGCCTCCTACTTGGGAGAGCACCAATGTGTCAAATATCTTATGGTTCTTGATAAGCCTGCCACCTTGAGCCTGGCATCTGGAGGATGATCCTCAAGGCCACTACAGAAACTATTGCTGGGGCAGAGATAGGAGTCTTAGCCTTTGGAGAGCTACCAATGATTAAAGGTAAGGTAAAAAACTTCCTTGGTAACCACTGAAGATGCAAAAAACCCCAACAACCCAGCAGCCATTTTGCCCTCTTGACAAAGAGGAACAAGGTAAGGACCACTAGTTGGGACTTCCAAGAACAGCTGAAAATGGTCCTTAGGATAGATACCTTTGGCAGGGTGTCCCTAACCAACAAGGTAAAAAGAAACAAGCAAGGGGCAGCTAGGTGGACCAGTGTTAAGAGAGCCAGGCCTGTAGTTGGGAGGACCTGGGTTCAAGTCTGGCCTCAGACACATCCTAGCTATGTGACCCTAGGCAAGTCACTTGGCTCCAATTGCCTTACCAAAGATGGAATGTAAGGGTTTAAAAAAACACACACACACAAGGAAGCATCCTCCAAGCGATAGTATCTGTGAAAGGAAACCTCCAGGAAACAGGGAGCATCACTTTTACTTCAGTGCCCAAATAAAAAGCATTGCAATAACTAACTTCCATCTCCTATCAACTGGCCCAGAAACGGGAGACACCACAGAGACAAAAAAAACAAACACAAAACAAAACAGGGATACTATCTTCACTTCAAATCCCTAAAAGGAAGTACAAGTCACATCAACAATTAATGTCTATCTTCTGCCTAAAGTGCTAGCAATTAGGCTTTACCATACTTCACACAGGATAGGGAATAATCAAAGTGGGTACTGAGATGACCATAATGCAAATAGAAATGGAGTCAGAAATGGCAAGGACATGCCTTTTCCTCTTCTATTTGAAATGCCAGGAGGAAATGGCACTAGTTTATGACTGTGTCTTCTAAGTATCAAATATGGTTCCAGATGCCACACTTGTATCCTCAAGAAGAATATCAGGGCCAACAACAAATACTTTACAAAGGCACGTAGGGAGCTAGCAGAGCTCCCACTGGCCACATCCTCCTTAGAACTGATACTTCCTTTTCTTCCATGGCCAGTACCTGTCCTTTGGTGGTCCTGAATCCTGACTTGTTACCCTGAACAGTGCCAGATAGATAAACCTCTGGGTATGGACCATAGGAACTCTCTCGCTCTATTCCTATTTGCCACGTATCCCTACAATTTCTACATGATGGGATGTAGAGCTTTCCTAGTGTCTGGGGACCCCTAAAAAGATGCTGATTGGACTCGATCCTGGAGGACCAGGCTTGGTATGGGGAAAGAAGCCAGTCTCTAACACTCAGGTTAGTCACAGTAGCCAGAGCCACTCAATCAAGAGAATGGAATGTGTAATTCTGCTCTCGGAGCCTGGCTTCCCTGAACCAGAGTTCCCTAAAGAGGGCTTTGGATTTCTCATGCCATGTATCATTAATCAGCAACTGTAAGCTGAACTGAAGGTTATTATCATTTTGTTATATACAGAACTCATTTACAGTATGATTTCCCCTTGTTTCTGACCCCCTGGTAATGTCATTACCCCCACCCCAATTTGAAATAACAAAGAAGGAAGAGAGGGACAATTCATTTGAGGTTTGTTCTCAAGAGAGGAGTATGCACTAACTTCTAAGATCAGAGGAGGAGGAAGGGTGATGGGAGAGCAGTGCAGGTGCCTGGCGGGGGAGGTGGCACTAGCAGACAAAGAAACTTGAAGAGGTTAATCAAGGTGAGAGCAAGGTTGGTGGGTGGGAAGGTAGAGGTGGGAGAGATTTATGGGAGAATTAGGGTCTTATTGAAAACTAATGAAGCAATTTTTCCTGTCAAGAGTCCCTATTTGGGGCCTGGAACAATGGAAAACCACTCACCTGGATTCCAAGGAGACCACACCACTCTATCCAAGGCCACCGTGTGGCCATTTTAGCCCAACTTCCTTATCCCACAACTCTGCTCCCCCCCCAAAAAAGTAGACAGAAACAAACTCACTCGAGGTTTTTATTAAACATGCTAAAACCTTGGGAGGAGGATCAGTTATTTCTTCCCTGCCTCCCAGTGGGACAGATGGAGATTGGAGGAAAGGTGAAGACACTGGGTTCAGGAGACCAAAGGCAGGGCATATGGATGGGGAGGCTTGTTGGAGCCCAAAGATATTTTTCATAGAGGGCACTCAACTGGGCATTATCTCAAGGCTTCAGAAACCCCTCACTGCTCTTTCATTCCTGCCTCTCAATATCCTTTCACTCTTAATCTATCCTAATCCCATTCCTCCACTTTCTGCCTTCCCCCTCATCTTTGAGCTTCTCTAACGTTCTCATTTCCCTGTCTTTAGAGAATGGTGGTTGGGTGGGAGGTATAGGGAGAAATGAGAGAACTTTTTTTGCCTTTACTACTCCCCATCTTCCTTCCCTGAAATTCTAATCTACCCAGCATGCACTAATGTGATAAACTGTTTAATCTGACAAGGGGATGTGGAAAGGGAAGGCTCTAGTACTTGCTGTGGCTCAGCTCATAAGAGGAAGTTGGGAAGAGGGACATAGAAATCTGTAAGGTAATGTTACCTAACCTCTAAGTTTAGCATGTGATAGAAACTGCCCCCAAACACTCTCTGAAGCCTTTGCTCTGCTTTAATTGCCCAAGGGTCTATCACCTCCTGCCCTGCCCCTAGTCACTGACATGGGACCTTGCTACTGAGTACTATTCACACAGGAGAGATTGGCTTTCTCAGGCTCCTTAGAGCTTTGCTACTATGGTAATGGGGACAGAGGATATTACAAGGGTTTACAGCTGTGCCTCACAGGTTAGTAGAAGAGAGAAACCAAGATACATGGGATCAGGATCTGTGCAGGGGGAGGTGGTAACAGGCAAATGACAAGGCTGGCAGCTTAGGCGGAACTTTTTTTTTTTTTCTGATAGTCTCAAAACCTGCCCTGGATGGCAATCGCAGCTCTTTCTGTCTCAGGTGCTGTCATATCCATGTCAATCTCTTTGTCATTAACTTCATGGTGGTGTTAGTCATGGTGGACAAGGAGGGCATGTTGGGCATCAATTTTCCTTGTGGACAGGGGGGTCCATTACTCAGCCTCAGAGCTGCTTGTTTCCCACCAGAGCCACTCCTAGCCAGTCTCTGGCATACTGCCTAGACACAAAGTAGGAGGGTCATTATCTTCAGGGAGAGATTGGTTCACTCTTAGGTAAGTGGTCGCTAACTGGATCCTTTACTTCCACAAGTCCCTTACAGCTATGCCACCCTAATGGCTGAGGCAGGGGCAATTCTGAGGGTTGATATTGCCTCAGGGACAGGATGGAGAAAGTAGGAACAGAAGAATACAGAAGAATCAGGGACTATGGAAAAAGGTGCAAGGGAAAAGGGAAACTAGGACAAAGGGCCAGGCTGGTGGCTCAGGAGCTGGGATCTTTTTTTCTTTTCTGGAACCGGCGGAACTTGCCCTGAATGGCAAGTGCAGCTTTTTCTGTCTCGGGTGCAGTCAAATCAATGTCAATTTCTTCTTCCTCACCCTTCTTGGCATCCGTTTTCTCTGTAGACAGTAAGGAGGACCCCCGGGTAAGTTTAGCAGTGCCATTTTTTTCCTTCCAGAAACCAACAGATAGTTAAAATCCCCTATTTTACTGGGCTCCAGGGTTCCCCAGCCCTCCCAGGTCTAGAGTTTCCTGATTAATAATACTACTTCATGAATGGAAACAAAGCACTTGGATTGCAGACTGGACCATCCGTGATGTGCCTGGAGGAGCCTCCCTACTTCAAGACCAAGACAAAGGAACATCAGGCACTATATGTTCTACATGGCCAAAAGCACCACCTTTTCTTCTTCTGAATCTTCTACCTGAGAATTCCCCTTAAGTTCCTGCATTGATGGATAAGGCATTAAACAATTCCTTCTTACTGTTTTGACTCCATCTCTGATTTAATCCCAAAACTAATGCTTGATGTTAAAAGGTAAAGAAGTTTCCTTCCTTGGGCTGTGGGAATACAGCTTGAGGAATAGAAGTTAGAAGTGATTCCTCTAGCCTAGAAAGTCCTTTTATATATCCAAATGCCTGTGAACTCACTGGTAGAGCCAGCTTCTGTTCTTAACTCACCCTATAATCCCATGCCCAGCTGTTTTTAGGAGTTTCTAAACTAACAATACATATCCCTTTGATCCCACTGCCTGGAAAACTGCTCAGTCCAATCCTACTTACCTTTTTCTTCTGGACCAGATGCCTGCTTGGTTTTTGGAGACTCACTGGTACTGAGCTGAGGAAAAAATGAGAGGAATCAAAGAGCTCCTTAGAAAAGGATACACAAGTGGAAGTGAGAAGTAGCCCTCCTTTTTAGGCCCCCATACTTTCTAATTCTCCTTAGTCCAACTACAATGCCCTCAAGTGTGGGGTTTGGAATAAGAGCTGTAATCCTACTGCAGAAATCTTCAGTACTGTTTCCTTTTAGAATTATTAGGGTGCTTTGAAAAGGATATTAACATAAACTTCATTCAATAAAGCCTTAATAGTCACAAGGACACAAAAGAAAATTTTAAGCAGATGTGGTAATATTCAATTCTGACCATATGAAGAATTAGAAACAGAGTTCCTACTAAGTGGAATACTTTCAAGAGCATCTGGTTACATCATGTGCATAGTTAGGTGTTCTTGTTTTGGGTTTTTTTTTTTTTTTTTGCTTCTTTTACATAAAAGGGAATAAAATTTAGCAAAGTTATACTTTTTCATGGAAAAAACTTTTGAAAATGAGCTAGTGGCTATTTGTTAAAAGCAAAGAGAGAGAGAGAGAGAGAGAGAGAGAGAGAGAGAGAGAGAGAGAGAGCGAGAGCGCAAACTATGTATTTGGGTATTGCCTTTGCCATTTGTCTTGTGACTAAGGGCAAGTCACTTGCCTTCCTTGGGCTTCAGATTTCCCCTCTATAAAATGATAATGCATGGCCATATCCCTATCATTGGGCACCCACTTTATTTCCAGTTGTGTGCTACCACAAAGAAGTGCTGGGAAAGTGGGGTCTCTGGATCAAAGGGTATGAACAAGTTATTCAGTCACTCTTTTTGTATAATTCCAGATTATTTTCCAGAATAGACTATTTCAATAGTGTATTCATGTGTCTGTCATAGTTTCTCCATCAGTGACTATTTAAATATTTCATCTTTGCCAGTTTGGTGTTAGCAAAGTCAAACTTCAGAATTCTATTAATTTGCCATTTCCCTAAATGATGATTTAGAACAGTCTTTCATATGGTTAATAGTTTATAATTCTTTTGAGAACCATTTTTTTGTTCATTATCTTTTGGCCACTTACTAACTACAATAGTGTAACCAAAAACCATACTAGAACAAGGATGACTGTTATATAGTTATAATAACCAATCCTGCTGGTGGGTCCCCCACCAAGAAATGAAGAAATATATCTCCATCCTTTCTTAGGCTAGGTGGTAGTCTATGGATGTGGAGTGCTTCATACAGTGTCTCCAGGTAAAGAAGTTAAGTAATTAGCCTAGGATTATACAGTATCTGCCAAAGGAGGAACTTGAACCCAAGACTTCCTGGTTTTGAAGCCTCTCAGCACAAAGTTTGGAGTCAGAGAACAGTGAACTTGAATCATGACTCTGTAACTAAGCTGTAAGACCTTGGGCAAATCACTTAAAACTTCAAGGCGTGAGTCACTGATGAGGAGCCTTAGACCAGACGATTTCTAAGATCTCTTCTGTTGAGGCTCTTCTCCATCTCTTGTACCAGAGAATAAATTTTACTCACATATATGCCCCCAACTAAGGACGAAACGGCAGAAGCTAAAGCCTTTGTTCCCTTTCCACCCTCTCCACCCTCAACACTCTCCCCAAAAATGGTTTTGGGGGCCCTTCCAACAAAAATCCTCCATAGTAGCCCCATTTTCTACACTGTGATCCTTGGGTCCACAAGGGGTTTCTTCCTTTCTTTTTCTTACTGAAGGAGGATCCAACATGAGAGGACCCCCTAAGGAAGCAGAGCCAAAATTCCATGTATTGCTATTGATTTGGAGCTTGGGGGGGGGCAGCTTTCTGTAATCTTTTTATTTTACAAAAGGGAAAAGAAGACCAGAGGGGTGAAGAGCTGAATCAGGATTTGAACCCTGGCCCTCCAACTTTACATCTAGCACTTCTGTGTCCCTCCTTCCTTCCCCTCCTTCCTCCTTCTGGGTCAGTCCTTAGAGCCAACCCTGAAAGCAAATTGTTTTCATGTGTCCCCAATCCAGAGGGCTAACAATAGTCAAGCTCTGGCAATGCTCCCCATGCTGGCATTCCTCCAGTACCCGGGTCTATGCATGCATCGAGAGGCTGACGCAGCTCAGGTAAAGGGGCGACAGAGACAGGGTCATCAAGCCCCCCAAGATGAGCAGAATGAGGGAACTAAGGAGAGGAGAAAATTCCCATGCTGACTCTTCTATGCCATTCTCCCCGTTGCCAGTAAATCCCGAGCCCTGATCTTTGCTTCAGCCATTATCCAATTACCTACCACTGAGCCTGTTCCCCATAATCCCTCCATCCCCATCACTCCCTTCTCTCACCCCAGTGTTTACTTGTGACAATAACCTGAACCCCAGCTCTGAGGCCCAGGAAGGGCCTCTCTGCAATGTGGCCCAATTTCATCTCTCTTTCTTTCTTAACTCATATTGGCTGTCCTTGAGGTTTCTCTAAACATGGATGTATGTCAGGACTGAGCTATATAGGACCCTCCTTCTCTCCTCCTCCCCTCCCTCCCTTTCTGAATCTCTCCTGAGATTACTGCCTCTGGAATGAAGCCACAGCTCAACAGCCGTCTGGCCTCATGGGGACTCCCAGCTCCAATTTGGCTGAAATTGTAAAGAACCTACAGCCTACAAAGCAGATAGTCAGGGGCTTCTGCTGGACCATTTCCCAGTACTCCCATTCCCCACAGAAGATCCAGGGAATTCCTCATGGCCCCTACCTCCAGCTGGAAAGCACTCCAATGATCCTGCGCCTGTGACCCTCCCTGGGATCTCTCCCTCCTTTCCTTCCTCTCCCCGTCCCCAACCCTCGACACTTAGCTCTCAGAATAGCCGCTCTTTTTCTCGATTTAGTTGTATTTTTGATTTGTTTTTCTTAGGTTTCCAGCGGGAGGGGGAGGGGGAAAGGGTCAGGAGCTGCCAGCTTCTACCCTCTTTCTGGTTCTCCGCCCTTTACTACTTTCCCCTCCAGCTCCCCAGGCATCCCCCCTGGCACTCAACCTTATTTTCCAAAAGCCAAGAATATTCACCTAAGATAAACAAATTTGTCTTCCCTTTCTCCTCCCCCAACATCCAGTAGAGCTAACATGACAGGATGTTTAACCACCCCAAGGGAATAAGGCCTTAGGAACAACTCCTACCCCCAAGGCACACACTCCTAATGCTATCTTGGGGAGGTCTCTTTATTCCATCCATCTTGGTCCTCTAGTCATACTATGATTTGTAGTCTATTAGGACCTGCCCCCGAGCACACCCTTTTTTCTGTTTTTGCTTTATCCTAGGAAGTACTCTATTCTGGGGTTCCTATTACCATAATGGGGCAGACTGCCCCATCCTCTGACACTTCCACCTCTCAACTAGAGCCGGTGGCATGGGGTACACCTGGCCTCTCTGGATCCACTTTTTTGTAGCCAAACAAAATGAATGAGGCACAGAAGGACTTCTACAGGAAAGCTAGGGGCTTCACACCCTTTATCTGTACTCCACACACAAATGACAGAGCCATTAGGGTGTCAGGTTTATGTCCTAGGATCTATGCTTAATTACCTACCATTCTAGTCATAAATAGGTTACAAATTTTCTTCCCAAACCCCTCAAGATTTGTACCACCTTTTTCAACTAAGACCAAACTCTTCTGTAGCCAGAAATAATATGGAACAGTTAGGACTAATGAAATTCTGTCCTCTTCTGGGGCATAGAAAACTCTGTGTGTGTGTGTGTGTGTGTGTGTGTGTGTGTGTGTGTGTGTGTGTGTGTGTTGGGGGGTTAAACTTGACTACTTTATTAAATATTCCTACCACAAGGCAGGGCAAGCCTTGAATTGTAAAAAAGTCCTAGAGATTTTGCCTCCCTCCTACCCCCCACCCCCACCCCAACTGCTACCCCATAAAGAGCTAAAGGGTTATTCCCAAAGCCTTTTCTTCTACAGCTCAATTTTTCCTCCATATCCACAGGGAGCAAATTAGCAACATACGCTTTAGGGAGGTCTATCTGCCTAGGGTGAGGGCAAAAAGCTGAGGATTTGGGAAGGGGGTCCCAAACAAAGCAGTTCCCTCAGTTCCAGGAAGCTCTAACATAGTACTTGAAGTTTAGTTAGGATCTCTGTTCAAGCTCTGACTCTCAAAGGCCATCTAGCAATCCTCTCTATCCATGCTGCCTAGCTCCCTGGCCTCTAGAGCTGTTAAGCCTTTCAGCTTAAATCTCTCCATCACCTCCTCACTCCCAGCCTGCTGCCCCAAGGTTTCACAGCAGTGAAGGTGTTACCTGGTGAGCATTGAACTCAAAGCTTGACTGAGAAGAGCCTCCCTGCCCACAGAGTACCAAATGCTATTCATTCTCCATCCTTCCTCCTCTCTCCCGCCCAACACCTACTTACTTATTAGCAACAGAACCTCTACCCTGGAGAGCCATCAGTCCCAGCCAACCTTCTCCCAATGGAGCCCATCTCTCCTAGGCTCCCTGCCTTCCTGTCTTCCTCAACTCAGGGCCTAGTATGCTACCATGTTCCATTCCATCAGCCAAGCTCGAGTTGCCAATTCCCTAGGGGCAACTTTATTTTCCTCTGCTTGCATGGACTCTCACATGAGAATGTGTCCAAACAAGGAGCAGAAGCAAAAGAAAGGAAGTGGCTGGCCTACTGTCTCAGGTGCTATTTCTTCTAACCTATCCACATATCTTGGTTCAAGATGTTTCACAGAGAGACAAGATGACAGCACCAGCCTCCATGTACTTCTATCCCCAAACCCCCATACCTGTTCTTGCTTTCACCAAAATTAGATGTTCCCGTTTATTTCCTACCTCCCAACAATTGAAAATGGGCACACATTTGCTCTCTTTGTCTCCTCTTAGCATCATACATGCCAGTTAACTAGTTCATAAAGGCATTCTAGCTATCTCACATAGAAGGAGGTCTTAGTTCCTATAAGGTCCAAAAACCGGTTTAGTCCTATCTCACCAGTCAGCCCACCTGAGCTGAGTGTCTGGCATGGAATTTGCTTTCTGAGAGCTGGGAAGCCTTATTCTGTTGTCAGTTCTAAAGCTATTATGAAGGGGAGAAGGAGGACCAAAAGAATGGTTCCCGTCACTTCAGTGGATGACCTTGAAAAGGGAAGCTAACCAAGGGAAAGGTGAACACTTTTTTCTAGTCTCTTCTCTTACTAAAGTAGGTTTTAAATTCACAGATACATGGAATACAAGCTAGTAGGGTGCCTGTAGTCCTTTAAGGGCATTAAAGCCAAAACAGGTTGCCATAGAATATCCCAATTTAAGCTAATTGGTGAGAGGGAACCCCTAGACCTTCTGAATTGGAAGTAGGGGTGAAGAATGGGAGACCCAGAGACCTACTCTCCACTACAGGAATACCTAGAGGGATCTCCCGATTAGTATGTGCTTATCCCAGGAATCATGATCTCCAGAATGTCACAGATATCCAAGAATTCCAAAACATCCTCATTCTGGAGTTTTTAACTAGAAAATCATCAGGATGGTTCCAACTCTCCCGCACAGGAGAATATAACTGTCTTAGGGAGGGAGAGAGGGGGAATATCCTCTGTAGCAACTCTAAACCTTCAGGCTTGCACATCTTCCTGGGACTTCTCAGAACCAACCCAAAATATGTTTACTGCACACCATGGCAAGTAATGGGATTCAAGAAAGAAATGACAATGATTTTGTGAAAAGGGGGTGCGAGACCTGCTCGAAACAGTGTACAGCACTTTGTAGAGGAGTTTAAGGTTTGGAGCCTGTAGGACCAGACTGGAAGTCAGGCTTTGGACATCCTAGCATTTAAGTTATTTATCAAGGACTGTGTTTGTCTAGGAGTAAAGTCACTGTTTGGGAATGAAATATTCCCCCTGGTAGGGTAGAAGTCCCTGGAGAGCTAGGGGTTTTGGAAAGCCCCAGACCCTTGCCTTCACACCTTTCTTCAAAAGGAAGCAGGAAGCAGCTTTAGGGAAATCCAAGGCACAAGAATCTTGGGGGTGGTTTTCTTGTTGCTGTGGTCAGATCCCCATAACCCTGGGTATCAGCTCCTAGAGACTCAGGCTCAGCCCACCCCTTCCTAAAGCCCCTCCCCTTCTTCCTCCTTTCATCTCCCTTTCATTTTTAATGGTGTTGCCACAGCAACCACTGCCACCAGAACAGGCAAGATAGTGTCACCCTCTCTGCTCCAAACAGCAAGTTGCGATTCATCTCAGGAGTGGTGAACTGCACGGTGCTCATCTCACTGGCCCCCTTAAAGAGAAATCAGCAGGGTGTCCTGGGCACCGACTGGCAGGAACAAAAGCCTGACCTCTTCTGCATAGGTATCTCTCTGCACTGCATCCTCAATATGGCTATATACAAACACAGCCTGAATGCATACATAGCTTCTTGCCCATGATACCAAGCACAGTGCTCAGGCTTACATGCTAACTGGAACATGTGCCTGCAGATTGGCAGCAGGGAATCCTAAAGGGGGCTTCTTCTTTTAAACAGACCAAGATTGGATATGGTCCTCAACCTAAGCAGGCAAAGACTAGAGGGAGCCAGGGAGTTAATGGGCCCAGGTTCCAAACCCCTAGGGCAAACTGGGGCTTCAGCCCCAATACTAGCTCTTCCCTGACTGTGTTCTGTGCCCTGCTGTCAGTTAGAAGGCACTGCCAAAGGAGGGAAAGTTTTCTGTGATTCCCAAGTGCCCTTGGCAGGCTCTTCCATACTTGTGTTTTGGAGGCATTTCTGGAACTGCATTCACTTCAGAATAGGATCCAGCTGTAGTCCTCACACAGCTAGAACAAGAAATACTTGCTCAAGGTCACCCCATCAGATAATGAGAATCAGAAAAAGAACTCAGGTATTCCTCATCGTTATTCATCACAAATCCTTCAAAGAATGCCAGAAACCTATTTCCCAGGGCCCTCCAAGAACAAAGAAGGGAGACTCCATAATTTTGATTTCCAGCCAACCTGGGTCCCACATCCAGCAATCCCTCCCCCTGAATCCTGGAATAGCAGACCCCCCCCCTCCCCTCCACCTCACCCTCACTCAGAGCCAAAGTCAGAACTGATTGACCCGAGCCAGCTCACCACATGCAGTGAGTCAACAGCCCCAGCCCCAATTCCCCCAGCTTAGGCTGCAATGGTTTAATGAGTGGTTATTTGTAGCACACTGCACACAGCTCAAGGCTGTGCCTTCACCGCACACTGGGGGGAAGAGTAGTGCCAAGGCACCATTTATTACTATAATCTTCGGTGTGCATCCCACCCATGGTGTTAATGACTCAAAATAAACGTATTAGTCCCCCCACAGCCTAACAAGCAAGCACTCAGCGGGAGGGGTTAGTGTGGGAGGAGAAAGGTGTCATGGACAGTGGCGGTAAGTGGGCATAATCAGCCCTGATATCTTTTTTCACTAGACAGAGGACCAGGAAACCCAGGTGGGCATCACCTCTGGAGTCACCCTAGGGGAAAAGAGAAATGTGACATCCACATGACTTTCTAATAATGTGCTTACAAGACTCCTGCCCTGCTCCTAGGAAAACCAAATAGGAGAGCCTAAGCCTAGGTACTACAAAGAAAGGGATTTAAGATTTCCTTAAGATCTAGGTCTCCTAGACAACTAAAGGAAGGGGGAAAACATTATTTGTCACCCCTAAAGAATGATTTGGGGTAAAACCTCTCAGTTTAAGAAGTAGTACAGAAGCATGGATGCTAGAAACTACATACTTAGGGTTTGGTAGTTTCTAAGACTTTGCTTTTTGTCACAGACTAACTCAGCAGATTCTCTATCCTCTATTCCTCTCACATTTCTCCTCCCAAGGCTTTTATGAACTTGATGTGGAAACAATATGCCTTTGAGTCAAGAACTAAATATTCAAACCTGAGCCAACAGTCCTATCCCCAACATCCACTGAACCCAACAGTTGCTCAGGGCTAAAAGCAGATAGCTATGTATTAAGAAATTCATACTATCAATCCTCTCTGCAATGCAGTAGTAGCAGCTGTTTCTGATAAGCTCCAGAGGCTAAGGTAATAGTGGTAATAGTATGGATAATACCAATAATAACCACCACCTTACAGTTATTTAGTGCTTTAAATGGTAAAAGGCATTTCTTATCTATTATCCTACTGACTCTCACACCCACATGGGCTAAGTATTGTAATGGAAATCACCATAATACAAAAAGCCCTAAAAACCCCTTTCTACCAGTTAACAATCTCCATACCTGCATTGCATCTGTCAACCAGCATGGCCTCTCACTAAAGTGACTAGACATCAAGCATGAAAAAATGGACAAAAATTGATTTAAACAGCGGGTCTCCATCCCATCAATTCCTCTTATCACCCATGATAAACTTCTTTCCCTCTATTTGCAAAAGTTAACTTGATTTTTCTCATCCTTTCTGTGTTTCGTATATAAATGTACACGTTATTTCAAAAGATCTGTGATTTTGTCAATGTGGGAACGCCATCAACACCTTAACAGATGAGTCTTCATGAAGTGCTAGGGCCAAAATATGCATCACCTGGTGGCCAACTTTCTGGCAACAAGCCTCTCAGCACTTAGCTAGACTGGTCCTTGGATGAGAGACCCATGTTTCATTGCCAGGCATGTACTCAGAGCCTTTTCATCTTGGCAGGACCTGCCAGAGCTTACAATTCACTGGTATTTGCCTTCAAGAACCCAGGGGTCACTATGAATCATGAAAGTAAGACTTCAGTGGAGGACATAAAAAATTATTTTCCTGAAAAAAATGCATGTAAATCAATTCAGTTTAAATATGCTAGTGACACAAATGATTTAAAAGAACTCTGTGGCATATCGTTTATAAAATAAAATGACTTCCTAATTTATGTTCTTTTCATTCAAGTTTTAATTAGGGTTTTCTTAAGACAGAACACAGTGGTATTTCTATGGTCCAGGATAATCTTGCACTTGCTTCTCCCAATGGACATGAAGAGTGAAAATCTCTTCTCTGACTCCCATTTTTTTACTGGATTCCCCCCACCAAACTCCAACGCCCTTAACTACATTAGTGAATACCAACAGCTCACTCCAAGCTACAAGTGCAAAATTCATCAGTTTTGGTTCCTGAGCCGCCATCTGAAATATGATCACTTTACCCATACCAGCCTCATTGGAGACTCGCTCACACCCATGTCCCCTCCAATTCTGAGAGTCCATGGACTGCTTGCTGATCTTACTGGAAAGTGACGAGATATCTTTTTAGGCCGTAGGATTCTCCATTTCTTCTAGACCAGAGGGGCAGCTTAATATACCAACCTCAGGAAATAATACTGAATCCAGGTTCTTCTAGTCCTTAGCCTCAAATCTTCTAATAGGCTGCATTACTTAATACCTAGCTAGGCCTCATTTTCTTTCCTTATCCATCCAAGAGTAGAAAACACTGAATTACTTCTCTAAAAGGAATGGAACTGCCAATTAGAGGGAGAAAAAATCAATTAGCAAGTATTTATTAAGAAATATGGTCATTCCAGGTCCCTACCAGGTTTCTAACCTACTGGTCTGGAAAGGTCACAGCAGAATTGTGTTACCTTGACAGGAATTTCATCATGGGGAGGGTGGCTTTGACCCATCTGAGTAGTCACCTAAACACCCATATGCCCCATTTCAGCAGAAAGTCTATTGGAGTAAGGGACTGCAGCTATGCTTCCATTAGGTCACAGATGCAGCTGAGGAAGAAGAAAAAGGCAGGAACCAGAATTATGCCTCAAGCAATTAGATTCATTGCATGACAGTGGGATTACAGAAAGAAACCAGGGTCCTGTGATAAATTTTATCCCCACCTCTTCTTGAAATAGAAGATAAAACTGTATAAAATGTACTGAATGCCCTTCTGCTTCTAGACCAGATTCCCTAATCCCCCTCCCCACTTAGGTACCAAACCCTACTTGAAGGGGTAAATATACATAAAGTAGTCTCTAGCATCTCTTTATGCGCATGCAGACAGGAACACACTCAAAGGGAACTCTATTGCTGCAGTACTACATGATAAGAAAGAAACCGGAAAACAAAACAGAAGCAGACCGTAATCCCCACTGTATCTTTGCCCCCACCCCCCAAACCTAAGCCCCTCTGGCTTCTGCTAGTTAAGGCTTAAAAGGGGTTTCCCGGCACTGATTCTTCAGGTGAAATGGGGATCTCCTAAGGGAATTCTAAACCTTCCCATTTCCTGCAGCTTCCCTGGAGTTAAGGAAAGGGACAAGCGGAGGAGGTAAAGCTTGCGTAAGATGCAGGGTACCCAGGGCTTCCCCAAGCTGGGCACTTCTGCCTGCAGGGATGGGCTAAAAAGACTGAGGCAGTTTGGTGTCTCCCTGGAGCTTCGGACCTTCAGTCAGCACTTCCGATTTTCACAATAATCTTAAGGAGAGGAAGAAAACAGGCTGGGCCTGAACCCTCTGGGAAGCAGGGACCCCTTTGGGGAATAGTTTCAGAGTCAGCTTGTCCCTGTACACACCCAGGTGGCTCATTTTTGCAGTTTGATTTTTATAAATATCCATCCCTAGTGCTGGGCTCAATTCCATACCAAAGAGGACAGTTTCAATAGCCAAATTGTTATTTAGATACAGTTCATTTCAACAGACTGGGAACACCCAAAAGCACTGAACACAGTGATGGCTAATTCTGTATCCTGAGATCCTACCCCCTACCACTCCACTACCCACCAGATTGAGATCACACTCAGCTGCTGAGTCAGGGTACAACCTCCCCACCACCAGCACCCTAGGACCTAGACGCCCTCAGGACATTAGGTTGTTTTTCCTACCATTGAAATTATTTTTCTGGGACCTAAACCTTACAGCAAATACCATCCTCTAGACCAGTGTCCCATGGAGGAAATGTGCCCTCTCTACAACAGCAGAGGCTGACCACATTAGCTCCATGCAGCCACAGTTCTTAGATCTTAGGCTCCCACGGGCAGTTTGAGTTGCAACTTTCAGATTTAGAAACTGCCAGGAAGGATCAACCCCAGGTCTCCATGAAGGACGGAGAATGAAGAAAATCTTTGCATTCCTATTAAAGGTGGAAGCATGATGTAATGTAAGTTCAAAGGCCAGATTTTTAAGTCCTAGATGTACCATTTTTTAGCTGTGGCACTGGGATCTTAGAGTCACTTTCCTCATCTCAAAATGGGGGTGGGGTGGGGTGGAAAAGGGTTGGACTAAGTAAATATTAAGGTTACCTCAGCTCTTATATTAGTATTCAGTTACAAAGCTGGAGGCAAACCGAGGAGGTAGCTTTAGTCCATTTCCTGCTCCCTCTCTGAAAAGCATCCTTTGGTCATGGTTGCAATCAGCTGGGGGGCTGAAACCATTTCCATTCATCTAGTGGCCCCTAGACTAAATCGATTAAGATAAGCTTAGTAGGCATGGCAACCAAAGAAAACTTTGTGGTTGGCACTAATTAGCACCCTGAATGGTATCCTTCTGCAAGAGAGAGTAGAGCAAGTCTATATTATAACCTGAGTCTTCAATTGGGAATCAAGACTCCAAGGCCCTACTCCTAAACAAGTGACCTTGGGAATATTTGTAGTATTTCTCCCCTTCCTGCTCTCCAAAATCTCTAAACTAGGGGGGAAAAGAAACAGAAGTCTCTGACATCTAGCTGAGAAGTTGGGATTAACTCACATCCAGAAACCAATTCTGCAAATCTTGACAATCTCAAGTCACTAATGGGAGAAGAACCATACCCTGGGAAGAAAACAGGACTGAGAAGCAAGATGGAACTGTCACTACCCAAGATAGCTATACTTTAGCAGAGAACACTGATTTCTGAATCTGGGACCATTTAAGTTAACACAAGAAGACAACTGGGGGGGCATTCCTCAAAGTCAGAGCTCTGGGCCTCCCCCATGGACACTAGTCTGAGACCAGAATGCTGTAAAATGACTGTGTTGAGACTGGTCACCCTCATTTCCAATGAGGCTTCCCCTGGCAGCCATACCGATTGACTAACACTGCAGAGGGAGGGATGTATACTACTTAAGGTACTTCTCCACCCTCATCCCCCCACCCCACCCCAATCTCCACCCAAGATAGGTTGCCTTTGCATAGTAGACTATGGAAACTACCCACCAAGGTATATTATTAAAAGATGACCAAATAGCTCTTCCCTAGACCCCAGTTATCCCTAGTAGAAGGATGCCCTCAACCCCATTTTCTTTCCTAAAGAAGGAAAAGTCTCTTGAACTGGGGAAGGGTAAGAGAAGGAGGGTGGGGGGAAGGAGGAAGGAGGGAAGGAAGAGGGCGGAGGGTTGTCAGAGAAGTGCATAAATAATAAAAGAGGGATGAATCCTTTAGAGTGGAGGGGAAAGGAATGAACCTGGGATGCCCAGGAATAACCCCAGGAACCAGGCATGGAGAGTAGGAGAATGGGAGTATCTTGAGGGGATTTGGGGGGCGGGGGATGGGGAAGGCTGCCACTCTGAGCTCTAATCCATCCCCCCACCCATCCCACAGCACTCCAATCGCCCCTAAAGCGCCTGCCCGCCCTTGGCAGTGAGCTCACATCCCAGTGATACAAGGGGTAAGTCACCCTCTTCCTCGCGGTTCTGGGCTTCCTAGAGGAGAGCAGGTGGGAGGGAGGAAGGGGGGTCTCGAGGATCGGTGCTTCCCTGCCTCCACGGGGATTCCCGCAACGCGTCCCTGTCGGGGTGCCCCTCCCGCAGTAGCCCCCCTTCTCCTCGCCTTCACCCTCCTCCCTCCCCAGAGCAGGGCAAAGTCGGGGGCAACCCTCCTCGAGTGCGCTTACCTCACTCATGGCGGGCAGGACGGGGTGCCTTGGGGGAGCTGCACCCGCAGGTGAATGGGGCTAACTGAGACGGTGTTTGTCTAAGGGAGCCGTTGGCCGTCGGTGGTTGACTCACGGAACTGCCTGCGAGAGGGACGTGTGGTGCTGGGCACACAGGAGAAAAGAATGCAGAAGGACCTTTGCTCTTGGGTACCTGGCACCCCAGTTTTGGAGTCCTTTAGTTCCCAGCCGGCTGTCCCCTTCTGAGCTGTCCTGTCAAAGCGGCTCCGCGATGCCCGCCCCGTGTTTTATATCCAGCTCCCAGGACCCACCTCCGGCTTGGCCAATGGAGATGCTTTATGCCAGCAGACTGACAGTAGGGCCCAGCCAATGGCAGAAGGCTTAGTGGTTTGCAGCATTTCCAAACTAGGGTAAGATAGACAAGCGAGAGAGAAGGAGGGGGAAATGGGGGGGCGGGGGGTGGGGAGAGGGGATGAAGACGAGGAGTGCGTGTTTGAGAAATAAACCAGGAGGGAAAAGTTGGGAGGGAAATAGCAAAGGGTGATGGGAAGTCGAGAAAGAGAGCATGGATTGGAAAAGGAAGATCCAACAGATGTCACTGGATCTTGCTGATGTATGCAGGTAGGGGGGCAAAGGAGAAAGAGAAGCCATGATTACTCCTAAGGGTTTCCATGCAAAATAATGGAGAAAATTGAGACCAAATGTCTTTCTGTTATGATAATAACTTGTCCATGCTCTCCCTCCCTTGCAAGAACAGCAATATTTGCTACCATCCTGGGCACTGTAGAGGCACCAGAGAAATGTAAAGCCTGCTTCTTTGCTCTTAAGGAGCCTACATTCTCACTATGGAGATTGAACACATAAGACACATTTGTGGATTGAAGGTGTTTGGCTTGGCAAAGCATGCCCTCTAAAGTTTGGTCAGCAGGAGAACGACACAGATGGATGCACTGTGGCACAATCAAAAGTGATGGACTTCTCTACTAGCAGCAATGCAATGACCCAGGACAATTCTGAGGGACTTATGAGAAAGAACACTATCCACATCCAGAGAAAGAACTGTAGGAGGAGAAACACAGAAGAAAAACAACTGCCTGATCATATGATTCCATGATGATATGATTGGGGATGTAGACTTTAAACGCTCACTCTATTGCAAATATTAATAATGTGGAAATAGGTCTTGAACAATGATACATGTAAAACCCAATGGAATTGCTCATAGGCTGGGGGGGGGGAGGGAAAGAACATGAATCATGTAACCATGGGGAAATATTCTTAATTAATTAATTAATTAATTAAAGATAAAAAAAAAAAAGGTTTGGTCAGTTCCTCCCAAGCTCCGTGCCAAGAATTTGGTTACTGATCACTGATCAACTGTAATACCTTTATATACAGAAGCTGACTGAGAGGTATGGATGAAAATGGACCCAATCCAATCCGTCTCATTTACCTACAGACACACATACCACAGTTCTTTGAAGGTAACAACATGCAAAGAGAAAGTCTGTCCAGCCTTTAGAGATCTTCAGGTCCAGGTTCCTCATTTTTCAGAAGAGGAAACTAAAGCTTGAAAAAAGGCTATGACGTATGACTTGTTAAACAGTAAATCGGGACTGGAATTCAGGTCTCTTAAATTCTGAACCGGTGCCTCTTTCCACTATGTTCACAATGATGCCCCTTTCTAAATATTATGAATATTTTTGACTTTTTGAATATTTAAAAGAGAGCATTTAGGTAAGTATAGGGACTAAAGCTATAATTTCATTGATATAGGGAACTCTCGGGTAAGAAAACTTTTTTTTTTAAACCCTTACCTTCTGCCTTAGAATCAATTCTATATTGATTCTAAGGCAGAAGAGTGGTAAGGGCTAGGCAATGAGGGGTAAAGCGACTTGCCCAGGGTCACACAGTTAAGCAGTGTCTGAGGCCAAATTTGAACCCAGCACCTCCCATCTGTAGACCAGGTTCTCAATCCACTGAGCTACCCAGCTGTCCCTGAAAACTTCTTCTCTTAATGGAAGTCAGGACTTTCATTTTTATATTCACCCAGAGACTTAGACTATTGAGAGGTTAAATGACTTGCCCACAGTCGCATAGTGAGTTTGCATCCAAGGTGAAACTTAGAAATCCTTGGCCTTTCTGGCTTTAAGTGTAACCTCTAGTTATTGGTCTAGGCTTTGGATTGTATGGGGTGTGTAGGGAAGACTAGCACCTGTGGGGTGATCAGGCTTTCCAAGCCTTTTTCAGGGCTGCTCATCCACCTTTGGTATCTATTTGTCATCCAATTCTCAACTGTGACTCCAAGAAGTCATAGCATGCATAGTAGACATACCCCAGTAAAACTGTCTCAGCAAACCAGCTAAACCAGGTTGAAGTTAACTGACAGACTTCAAACTCATCACTGATTTAGGTGGTGCCTAGCCCAGCATGTGAAAATTTCCCCAGGAGAATGGGCAAATGAGAATAATTTGTACCAAGGGCCATGAAGATAGCTGAAGCAGGCACTGTTGAACACCTAGAACTTGGTCAAGCCATCAAAGATGCCATGATCATCCATTACATACTAGGCCACTGACAGTTAACTAATTTTTGTCTTGCCACCGGACTTTCATAAATCTGGAAGAGAGAACAAAACTGATGACTCTGTGCAACTCTGCTTCATTTAAATCTAATTCACTGAATAATCAAAATATCACCCAATGTCATTGCTGTTTCTCACAAGTCATATATCTTAATTAAGCTTCAACTACTCTCAGTCATTGCTCATCAGAACCTCTGCCTTTCATTTCTATTTATTCTTTGAATCCTGTCACTTAAAACACTCTTAGACTTTCTAGGGGGGGGGGAAATCCCAGACCCACAGGTAATGACAACCATTTGCAGTTTTAGCATTAAAAATAAAAGCATTTAGATGCTTTTCCCCATTATCCTCAGCAACGGAAAGTCATTGATGACAAAGGTTCACCTCCCTGACTGTTTATCTTTCTTCAAACAACTATTTATTTTCAGGCAAGGTCTCAGACAACTTTTCCCCTATAATCACTATTACTTGATCTTTTTTCTTCCAAGGTCATGCCACTCTTCTTTCTTCCCAAACATCTCTCACATGTGGGTCCCATGATATCATATGTGGGTCCCCTAGCTCCACTTTGGGAATCTTTATCCATTCAGAATCATAGCTTACAAGGCCCTCACTTGTGTATTTTGTTTACCAGGCTAATCAGAGGAAACAATTCAAAGCAAAATAAATAGCAAAAAAAGATCTCCCAATAAACACCAGGCATACACTCTCCCAAGGTTACCTTATCACTAGAGGAAACATGTACAGAAAACACCCAGCCCAGGAACACTTCTGGAAAGTACACACATACACTTAAGGTTTGTTGTTCAGTCACTGAAGTTGTATCCAACTCTCCATGACTCCATTTGGGTCATGTTTTTTTGGCAAAGATAATGGAATAGTTTGCCCTTTCCTTCTCCATCTCATTTTACAGATGAGGAACTGAAGCAAACAGGTTGAACACCTAAGATTGCATCCCCACTAAAATCTTTTGCTTATCTGGCTATTCCTTATGTCTGCTGAAGATGGTAGTCTGTAGGATGCTTTCTCCATTAAACTGAAGTCCTTTGCTGAGTTATTCTCTATGATTGGCTACTCTTTCTCTCCTAGCATTTCCACTGAATTGTTCTGGTTTGGTTTTCACTTGTTGTGTAGTATCTTTCCCCAAAGGGGAAGACTTTCATTAGCATAGCCACAGGGGCTAATTCAACTTTTTTTTTAATTTCAGACCCCAGACAGCTGTATACAGCCAGCTAACTGAAGAAGTTCTTTAGAGGCCAGGTAGGTAGCTCAGTGGATAGAGAACCAGATTTTGAAGACTGGATCATATCTAATCTCAAATGTGTCCTAGCTTCTATGACCCTGGATAAGTCACTTAACCCCAATTGCCAATCCCTTATGTCTCTTCTGCCTTAGAACCTATACCCAGTATCAATTCTAAGATGAAGAAGCTCTTAGGGCCTTTCTTTTTGAACTATACTCCTTTGCCAACACTTTGGCTCTGTGTCTAAACTTTTTATTGAGTCAAGGCCAGAAAACATCTTTTAACTACCACAGCACCATTGGTCCTAGCCTGGGTCCCTAAGGATTGTCCCAGGAGAGGACTGAAAAGATATGGAACTGTGGTGAGGAGTTTAATTTTAACCTCTACCATGTTACTGATGGACAGCCTGAAAGTCTATATGGAAATGACCTCTGGAATAACACTAAAAGGGTCTGGTGACTGGAACTGGTGACCTTTTCCCTACTTCCCTCCCAGTCCACTCCATCCTGCTCCCTCTAACCAAATCTCTGCACTGTAAGGATGGAAACTTTAGTCCTTCTTTCCACCCTCCACCCACCCCCAGTAATAGATCTCTGTACTCCCTATGTCCCCATCATATCCAAGATTCCATGACTCACCTTTCAACAAGGATATAGTAGCCTGGGTTACTAAGTTGCTAACTAGGGCAGTTTTAACTTTTTTCTATTTTGCTACGTCCTTTCCTCTTTCCTTTTTCCTTTTTTAATGAGTGGCTAATTAGCATTGAAATTTTTTTTTCTTTATTAAAGGAAGCCTTCCAGCAGTTTTAAAATAGTTACATAATGGCTATCTTAATATTTCAGTTCTACATTTCAAAGGATTCATGATCCCATCAGTGAGCACACTCTTTCCCTGGCATATTCAAATCCAAACTTGGCCATATTTTCTTTTTTTGCCTTTTGTCCCTGTTGGTATCATCCCTTAGATTCTCCATAGAGGCTACCAGAAGATTTCTTTAATTCTCTTAACATTCCAGGTGTACATAAAATCTAGGGGCAGCTAGGTGGCTCAGTGGATTGAAAGCCAAGCCCAGAGATGAGAGGTCCTGAGTTCAGATGTGGCCTCAGACACTTCCCAGCTGTCTGACCCTGGGCAAGAAACTTGACCCCCATTGCCTAGCCCTTACCACTCTTCCTGCTTAGAACTAATTAGTTCTAAGCCAGAAGGTAAGGAGTTTTAAATAAATGAATTTTTAAAAATGTAAAGCATTCCATGAGTAGGGGTTGGTCCATGGGATTCCTTGATCAGTTGTCTCCCCAATTCATTCAGATATTCATTCATTCATGAAGGTAACAGAAACAGTGAGATGCCAGGGCTCCATGTTTCAGAAGTACAAATGGACCAAAGTCTAAAAGGGGCACATCTCTCCATTCCATCATGCCATGGTGGCTCTCCCTCACTCTCTCTACATAAATGGCCATCTCATATTTTCTGAATAGTTTGTTTTGCAACATTAGGTTACTTGTCCAACAGAAAACACAATTCAGCATACAACCTAGTTGTTCCTTTTCTCTCTCCTGAGTATCCCAAATTCAACTTGTCCAAAACACAATTTGTTACCCTTCCCCTCCACCAACACCAACTGCTAGGAATGGGGAAGTAATCTCAGGAGCCCTGGAAACAGCAGTGCCATTTCCTACCCCTTTCTGGTCCTTTCTCCATCTACCAGTCCCCCTGGCCCTGCTTCTAGCTCGACCCCCAAAGCATCATGAAGATATGACTTTGCTATTTCCTCTGCCAGAGCTGTAGGTCCTTACCCTCCCCCAGAAACCAAACCTTCTGAAGACCCAAAAAAGAATGGTCTTGCCACCAGTGTCGTTGACACTGTCAAGTCAGAAACAAATATGCTTTTAGCTATGAAAATAACACTCAAGAGCAAGATCTACTGTCTCCCTGTTGCTTTCTAAAGACCCCTGAGTCTTTCTTTCTGACTTACAGCTGAAACCTCCCACATGTGTTATTTTTGTTTTTAAACCCTAACTTTCCCTCTTAGAATCAAGTCTGCCTATTGGTTCCAAGGCAGAAGAGCAGTAAGAGCTAGGCAATGGGGGTTAAGTGACTTGCCCAGGGTCACACAGCTAGGAAGTGTCTGAGAGCAGATTTGAACCCAGGACCTCCTATCCCTAGGACTGGCTCTCCATCCATAGAGCTACCTCGATGCCTTCTGCTATGTGTATTGTTAGAATGTGAGCTCCTTGAGAGCAGGGACAATCACTCCTCCCTATGAATCCCTAATACTTAGCACAATGCTTTGCACACAGGAAGCACTTAAAAGTTTTATTCATACAATCATTCATTCCTCCTCCAATAAACTTCCCAATTTATGTTGGGAGCCCCAGGTTTACCATGTGTCATCTCTGACTCTTCCCTCTCCTCACTCCCTCATATATGATCAGCTGCCAAGTCTTGTCAGTTCTACCTCCCTAGCACCCATCCCCTTCCCTCCACTTACACATTTAGGCTAGGAGGCTCGGAAGAGCTCAAGATCTGAGTGGGAAAGCTTTACTACCTGTATGCCCTTGGGCAAGGCACTGAAGCTCTCTGGGCCTCCCTTTATTTGTCAAATGAGGGGGCTGGACTAGATTCTTTCTTGAAGAGTCTTCCCGTTCTAAATCTGTCCTACCGGGAAGATGCCGTGTACTCCTTCTCCTCTGCTTCTTAGAATCACTAGCTTCCTTCAGGACTTTACCCAGATGAACCCCATCCCACCTCCCTAGTCCTTCCCTTAAAGTTTTTTTCTGGTTCCCTTAGATATCAGCCTTCTTTACCTTCTCAGCTTTTCTCATCTAACAACTCCCCCCTCCCCTTCACAGATGGGACCCTAAAAAGTTATTCTAAATTCAAAACATCTTGTGCTTCAGTCTATTCTGAAAAACCACAACTTTTTAAAAATTTTATTTAATTGATTAATAAAGAAAATTTTACATGATTCATATTCTTTCTCTCTCCTCCTCCCACCCCACTCCTGTAGCCAACAAGCAATTCCACTGGGAAAAACCACAACATTTGAGCCATCTACCATGTGTTTCTTTTACTACATCAGCTAGAAGGATATTAATTCAAAGCACAGAACATTTAATTAAATAATAAGTAAAAATAAAGAAATAAATAGAAATGTTTTAAAAGAAAGAAAAGAAATCACAAAATAGCTCCTCCCACCCCAATACACACAGGGCTGTACACTCACAGATGACCACCACACCACCAGTGGAAACAGGTTACCTACTTGGAACATGTGTGGCTGAGGAATGGACACATGGGGGCACTTATATGCCCATGTAGCCAGGGAACATATGTGGTTAGGGAATACGCATGGCTAGGTCTTAAGGGAGAGTCAGTTCCTGTTGAAATCTTCTCTGCCTCTTTTTTAAACCTTCACCTTCTGTCTTAGAATCAATACTAAGTATCTGTTCCAAGGCAGATTAAGTTGTAAGGGGCTAGGCAATTGGGGTTAAGTGACTTGCCCAAGGTCACACGGCTAAGATGCATAACCACCTAGGCTGCCCCTCTGCCTCTGTTGTTGCTGCTGCTGCAGTTGAAGCTTGCATACTTGCCAATTTACCTGTATCCACTGGTGTTAGTGGGCCGTGACCCACTTTCTCTGCTAAACTGAGGTCCTCTGATGATCTTCTCTCTGCTGGGTTCTCCAGTGAGTTGTTCTTTATTGTGCTGCCTTGGCACCATATGAATGAATGAAAAAAAATGTATTAAGCACCTATTGCATACTAAATGTTGAGGATACAAATAGAAAAGCAATATAGTTCTTCTCAAGGAGTTCACATTCTAATAGAAGGATGTAACACATAGATGTTTTGGCTACAAGTCAGATGGAAAGAAAAGTTCTTAGGGTCAATGGCAAAGCAGATGATGATGCTTCTCTTTAATGTCATTTCCGTGGATAAAACTTTATCTGATCAACCATCTGCCAAGGAATCTGGTGGTAAAGACTTTCTATTCTGGGCCTTTGGGAGTTGTAGCTTTTGAGATTGTGGGGGCCTCAGCACCTGCTGCAAGGGTTGTTAGGTTTCATCTACACATGAGGGCCATAGACACAGGCCTTGTGGTCAGGGGGGTGGGAGTGGCGTTGCTATTCCAATGGCCCTTCCGTGAAAAAAGTGAGAGATGGCAAAGGTTTGACCCATCAAGCACAAGACAAACTATCACTAACTCAAGGATGCTTTTCTACTTTAGCTATGATGACTTGCCTTTAGATAGATAGATAGATAGATAGATAGATAGATAGATAGATAGATAGATAGATAGATAGATAGACAGACAGACAGACAGACAGACAGACAGACAGATAGATAGATAGATAGATAGATAGATAGATAGATAGATAGATAGATGGATGGATAGATGGATGGATGGATGGATGGATGGATGGATGGATGGATGGATGGATGGATGGATGGATGGATGCACAGGTAGATGGACAGAGAAATAGAGAGAGAGATGAACACAGATACACATAAATAGATGGATAGATAGACAGACACATGCAGAGATACATATAGATAGATACACACACCAATAGACAGATAGATACATGGATAGATAGATAAGATAGGTAGATAGATACACATATAGATACATACAAATATACACAGAGCTACATAGATAAATACATAGATACAAAGATTGGTAGATACTTAGATGATAGAGGTATATAAAAATTATATAAACATCAATTAGCATTAGTCTCTGCTGGCATCTCCACTGAATTCCAGCTTTTGCTGCAGCAATATTAGCTCAAAGGTTCAAATTCTGGTTTTGCCACACACTGGCTGAGTGATGCAGAACAAGTCACAACCTCTCGGTAACCCAGTTAACTCTCTTTACAACTTCTAAGTTGTAAGGCAAGTAGATAGCTCAATGGATAGTGAGCCAGACCTAGAGACAAGAGATCCTGGGTTCAAATTTGGCCTCAGACCCTTTATACCTGTGTGACCCTGGACAAGTCACTTAACTCCAGTTACCCAGCCCTTACTGCTCTTCTGCTTTGGAACCAAAATTTAGTATCAACTGTAAGACAGAATGTAAAGGCTTTATTTTTAAAAAAAGATTATTATGTTGCAAGACCACAGCTACAGTGACTGATGCCACCACCATTTTGGCTATGGCCTGAGACTAAGATGGGATAAGATTGCCAGAGACCAGGCTGTAGTGTAGAGTAAATCTAGCTCCTGGACCAATGACAGCCATTGAGAATTCCATCAGATGATGAATAAGGAGGAAAAGGCTGTGTGAGAACACACACACACACACACACACACACACACACACACACACACATCCCTTTTGTTTCACTCTTTTCTATGAATTATAGGAGTCAAAGGTTCCAAAAAAAATTTCCCCCAAAGATCTGAAAAAGCAAAAGGGAAGAGATTTGTGAGAGGGTTGGAAGTAGATAGTTCCATATAAGAGTACATAGGGGCAGCTGGGTGGGACAGTGAATAAAGCACCAGTCCTAGAAATGGGAGGTCCTGAGTTCAAATTTGACCCCAGACACTTCCTAGCTGGGTGACCCTGGGCAAGTCAATTTACCCTGTTTGTCTAGTCCTAGTCCTTGCCCTTTTGTCTTAGAGTTGTTACTAAGACAGAAAGTAGAGTTAAAAGAAAAAAGAGGACATAACCAATTACTCCACCACTCCCACTTTTTTTGTTGTTGTTTTATATTAAAAAAAACTATGAGATTACAATATGTTGTGTATGAGTTCCATGGCTGTGGATGGAATTATGACCAGAAGGGAAAAAGTTCTGACCTAGAAACCCATATCTATGGGCTCTAGAGTTCGGGTAATGATTGTAGATTGCATATTTTAATATTTTGAGTAATATTCCATATCATCCACTGAATTAAATTCTGCACCTGCTTCTTGGAATCTTAGCCTCAGGGGCAGGAGAGGGGTGGAGAGATCTGTTGTAGGTATATGCAGGCTGAGCATCCTCTAGTGGAGAGTGCGGGAACTGCAACCTCTTAGGGAAATGATGGACTACATAAATCAGAGACTTAAAGAGGCCACTGGTAGGGTTTCTCTAGGAGAATACCACTTGATGATCAATTCATATACAGTTCTCCCTTGCTAGATAATTTTTTTCCTTTTGAACCCTGACCTTCCATCTTAGAATCAATACTGTGTATTGGTTCCAAGGGAGAAGAATGGTAAGGACTAGGCAATGGGGGTTAAGTGACTTGCCCAGGGTCACCCAGCTAGGAAGTATCTGAGGTCAAATTTGAACCCAGGAACTCCTGCCTTTAGGCCTGGCTCTCAACCCACTGATCCACCCAGCTGTCCCCTCGATGGATAATTAATAGGGAAACTCACTACCTTTTTGTAGGCTTAAGGAAAGCAGCATTTGACATGCTTACCATAAATATTACAAATGCTAAGATAATAATACAGCCAGACATACATTAATGACCACAAGAAAGAAGAGGTCAAGGAAAATAAAATAAGAGAAACTTTAAGTGAAAAAATAGTTGCATGAAATATTACCAATAAAAACATGGCATCCAAGATATATAGAAAATTGACCCCTTCGCAATATCTCAGCAATTGGCTTCCTTCTGTCCTCTGACACCACTAGTCATCTAGTGAAGGTCCTCATCACCTCACTGTCTGGACTATTGAAATAACTGCTGGTGGGTCTGTCTGCCTCAAGTCAGACTCCCTACTCCATCCTAAATTTCAGATACTGAAGTGATTCTCTTAAAATGTAGATCTGACCAAGTCACCTTCCCACCTCCACTCAAACTGGAGGCTCCTTAATTGTCTTCAGGATCAAATACAAAGTCCTCTGGCATTCAAAGTCCTTAATAACCTACTGCCTAGTCAGGCACTGTGCTAAGCACTTAGATACAAAAAGGAGAAGCTCATGGGGAAGGGAATAAGCATTTCTATAGTACCTACTATGTGCCAAGCACAAATATTATTTCATTTGATCCTTACGACAACCCTGTGAAGTAGATGTGATTATTCCATTTTATAGTTGAAGAAAGTGAGGTTAAATTACTTGCCCAGAGTAAATAAATAATAAGCATCTGAGGTCAAATTTGAACTCAGGTCTTTCTGATTCCAGGCCTAGTGCTCTATCCTCTGGATCACCAACCTGATAAGTATGGAGACACCAAGCAAACAAATATGTACAAATAAACTATACACAGGCTAGATAATAAATAAGAGAAGGGTGACATTAGAGTTCAGAGTGTTTGGGAAAGGCTTTCCATAGAAGGTAAGATTTTAGTTGGGACTAAGGAAGCCAGGAGGCAGAGATGAAGAAGGAGAGTATTTCAGGCATGGGAGACAGTTAGAAAAAATGCCAGGAGCCAAGAGATGATAAAATATACTTCCCAGGATGAGGCAAAATTGGGACACTAATGCATTGCTAGTGGAGTTGTGAATTGATCCAGTCATTCTGGAAGGCAATTTGGAATTATGCACAAAGGGCTTTAAAAGATTGCCTGCCCTTTGATCCAGCCATACCACTGCTGGGTTAGTATCCCAAAAAGATAGTAAGGAAAAACACTTGTACAAAAATATTTATAGCCATGCTCTTTGTGGTGGCAAAAAATTTGAAAATGAAGGGATGCCCTTCGATTGAGGAATGGCTGAACAAACTATGGTATCTGATAGTGATGGGATATTATTGTGCTGAAAGGAATAATGAACTGGAGGAATTCCATGTGAACTGGAACAACATCCAGGAATTGATGCAGAGCAAAAGGAGCAGAACCAGAGACTGATTCACTGTGGCACAATGGAATGTAAAAGACTTCTCTACTAGCAGCAATGCAAGAATCCAGGACAATTCTGAGGGACTTTTGAGAAAGAAAGCTATCCACATCCAGAGAACACACCTCTTTCCCCAAAAGTGGTAGGAGGGAGATAGAGTTCTACTAGTTGTTGAAATCGCCAGGTACAGTCACTGAGTTGGATGTTGTTCTTTCGTTATTTTGTCAAAGAAGATGATTCATTTGAAAGCGAAGGCTTTTTAAATTTTTCTCCAAAATTATTTGGTTGTAACATAAAGGCAAACATGATTTTTTTTCCCTTTAAAGTGAACAGACAAATAAAAAAGGCACTAGGAAGTAATTGTTGATGGGGCTTGTTGACTAATTGGTATAGGGAATGAATGAAAGATAACTCCAATGCTTATGGATTAATAATTGAGAATGAAGGTACCATTGGATGAAATATAAACAACAAAAGATACAAGAATGAAGTTATAAATGATGGTGTTGAGAAAAAATCGAGGGGATTCGTATAGCAAGTAAATTGTGGAAATTGAGCAAGCCACACCAACTCCATCTTGTAACTCAATTTTGGAGCTAGTTTAGTTACCTTTCTATTCAATTATGGGCATAATTCAAATTCTGTCTTCTGAGAGACGTTTATTTGATTGTGGGAACTTGGAGAAAACCTTATTGCATTGTTTGATCTCAGCCCTGCGTGACTCTGGGGAAACTGGACTACCTGTAGCTGATGTTTAGAGATCTAGGTCACATTGCCCAGAAATGTAGTCAGAGCCTAAGATTGATGTTTTGCATTTTCTTATAATTGTACATCTCCAGCAACCCATACATCTTTTAGAGGACCAGCCCCTACATACAATTCTCGTGTGGGTTTAATCATCTGAGGAGGGAAGCTGAAAGCTGGAAAGTAATGGATGAAAATTAAGAACAAGATAATAGTAGCTCATTTGAAAGTCCTTCCTGACTGGAATACTGGCCCAACCTCATTCAGAAATTAAGAATATGTCTTTGAGAGGGCAGCTAGGTGGCTCAGTGGATTGAGAGCCAGGCCCAAAGATGAGAGATGGGAGGTCTTGGCTGCAGACATTTCCTAGCTATGTGACCCTGAGCAAGTCACTTAACTCCATTGCCTAGCCCTTACTGCTCTTCTGCCTTAGAACCAATACACAGTATTGACTCCAAGATGGAAGGTAAGGGTTAAAAAAAAAAAAAAAGAGTATGTCTTTGACATTTCAAAGGACCTTTACAAATAGGTAGCTTCCAGACTGCAGATAATAAAGAAGGCTTAATTTTTAAGTTCCATAAAATTTAAATCCCATCCAATTTAAATATTCAGAAATCAATCATGTGAAATATTATAAACATATCCATAAATCAGGTCCATGAACACTTTGCTTAGTAGAGTCAGCTATTGAATACATCTTTAGTATCTTCATAATTCGTTATAACTGGAAACCCTTCAAGTCTTATCTAAAAACTGGCCCCATACTGACCAGCCAGTGATGATTCCCATGTTCCGAGATTGTTTACAGATACTTGGGGAGGAATGGAACATCTCTTCTTGAATTCAAGAAATTGCACCTGTTCACTCTTCCCCTCCCAACTTGGAAAGTCCCTAATCTTTATCCAATTAGAAATCAGATTAATGAATGTTGTATTGTTTCCTTTTTGATTGGCCTTACTGGATTAATTGTTTTTAAGGTATAAAAGTATGTCTTTTCCCATATTTGGAGTCCAGCCCTAAGCCAAGGAAGGATCTTGGTCCCAATTTATTGGGCAATTGCCATGCATTGCTTAATAAATTGATACACTCTGAAGATCGAACCTTTGTTTCCTCAGTCATTTCATCTTTTGCTCATTACAGTGTTTCACATGTAGTTGTTAATTTGTGCTATATGAAGAAATAGTTTCTATCTTTTTTTCCTTCTTAAAACCCTTACCTTCCATTTTGTATTGGCTCCAAGGCAGAAGAGTGGTAAGGGTAGGCAATGGGGGTCAAGTGACTTGCCCAGGGTCACACAGCTGGGAAGTGTCTGAGGCCAGATTTGAGCCTAGGACCTCCCATCTCTAGGCCTGGCTCTCAATCCACTGAGCTACCAGCTGCCCTCTGGTCTCTATTTTAAAGGGGCATCGATTCAAGAAAATAGCTAAGGGGCTAATTAAGCCTGTCTTGTGACAATACTCACAATTGTTGGGACAAAAAAAGAGTTAGTTATGCATTTATTAAGTCCCTGTCCTTAAAGAGTCCACAGTCTAATGGGAAAGACAGCAAGCAAACATGATACATGCAGGCTACATCTGAGATAATCTCAGAAGGTACTAGTATTAAGGAGGACAGGAAAAGGCTTTGGGATGAGAGCAGGGTTTTAGATGGAAGTTGAACAAAGCCAGGAGATGGTGATTTGAGGAGAAAAAAGAGGGATATCCAACAGGAAGAAAGCAAGATGGGCCTAAGAAAGGAGGAGCAGAGCAATAAATAGGGCTTTGGGGGCTTTGCTCCAATGGGTAGAGAGGGACTCAATTCCTCCCTAAGAACATCTTCAAATCTTCCACTGACCTGCATTTTACATTCAGCCCCACTCCCAGAGTTCTTTCATTGTGGGGCCCCTCTGCTAGGGCCTCCCCTCCTTCCTAGTCTTCTATAGAATATAATGAGGGCCCAGCTGTGTGACCCTGGGCAAGTCACTTGACCCCCATTGCCCACCCTTACCACTCTTCCACCTATGAGACAATACACCAAAGTACAAGGGTTAAAAAAAAAAAAAAAAAAAGAAAGAAAGAAAAAAGAAAAAAAAAAGAATATAATGAGGGCCGGATCCTGGGAGACTGGTCACTCCCTTTCCTGGTGTGATTGCACCCAAAGTTGGGTTGACTCTTCTGTTTCCCCTTCTGCCTCCCTCTCAGACTGTTCTTTGTGTTGCTGCTGCCACCGGTGATCCCCTTGGTCTGGATTTTTGCCCCAGAATTCCTCTCTCCAGGTCTGAGGAAAATCACAAGCTCATGGTGGCAGAAGCCAAGGCCACATCAACTCTCATGAAAAAGTAGATTATGGAGAGTGTTCTATGCAGCAGAATGGTTGAAAAGGGGAGGAGAGAGCAGAAAGAGAGAAATTCACTCTATTTGACCTAAAGTAACTGAACATAGGATGAAAGCCTGACAGTAAGAGGTCTCCCCAAAAGTGGCAGGTATTGATTGATGAACCCTTCTTTCCAAAAGTCACACTAAGGCTTGGGCGGCGCAACAGGACAGGGCTGGCGAAGAGGACCTGGAGTTTGGCCCCAAAGGAGGAGGAGCAGGCAAGTTAGTCTAAATTAGGCAGATTAGGAAGCAGATTCAAAGAAATCACCAGATAAAAAGAAACCATCAAATACCACAGGTCTAAGCAGGGATAAAGAACTCAGGCTAGTAAGCCAGTAAACAAAAGGTTCCCTTCCCAAGGCAGCTAGAGGGAGAAGGAACAAAAACCAAGCGGGGAGCTTTGACCAGCTGAGTTAAAGCCCTCCTGAAGCAAAACGGCTCCTTACATACTTAGAGCTGAGTGCCTCCTGTGTCTCAAAGGCACTCAATTGATGTGCATTGAATGAGTAGATGAGTAAATGGATGAATGCTTTTCTGCCCTTGGCCAGAATAAGTGTCTGAATATAAGCAAGTCCAAGCCCCCAAGTGGTGGCAAATGGTCATAACTAGTTAGAGAAAGGCCCCAAAGAAACAGAAAATGGGATGGCAGCCAGAAGGGAGCTGTAGCATCAGATGAAGGGTTTTCAAGGGTAAGAAGAATTGAGTAAAAAAGAAGGAGCCAGCTGAAGAAAAGCCGGTGATGTTACAGAGGGAGGTAATGACTATAGGAAATGAAAGAGGTATTAGGAAGGATCGAGGTCCACAGAGGATGTTGAGGATTCGATTTTTGAGATTCAGAGGTTGTCAAAAGGAGGAGATACCTGTCAAAGGATAAGGCAATCTTGGGGAAACTACAGCAAATGGGAGAGCCTCTGCAGGAATAGAGAGAGGCACACATGGTGTTCCAGTTTCCAAAAAAATAGGAAGAGAATGGTTTCTGCAAAATATGGGCTATTTTATCTTGATTCCTGGCAAAATTCTAGACACTATTATGAAAGGGACTGTTAGTAAAAATAAACATCTAGAAAAGGAGTTGTAAGGCATTGACTTTGTCAAGAATAAGCCACACTCACCAAATCAAGCTCATTTCCTTTCCTTTCTTTTTTCTTTCTATTTTTCTTTCTTTTTTTCTCTTTCTTTCTTCCTTTCTTTCTTTCTCCTTCTTTCCTTCCTTTCTTTCTTTCTTTCCTCCCTCACTACCTTCCTTCCTTCCTTTTTCCTTTCTTTCTTTCCCACTAAAATATCTGTGTCATTCAGTCACTTTCTCTTTTTGAGACTCNCTAGACTAAGAGATTAGGGGGAGAACTAGAGATTTAGTTTATCTAGCCTTTCATGCTATGGTGGATAAAATGGAGCAGTGGGGTGGGGGTGGGAGGGTGACGTTAATGCAGCTGGGTAGATTCAGAATTGATTGAGTGGCAAGACCCAAAGAGCAAGTCGTTCAGTGTCACCTTGTAAGAAGGTCTCCAGTAAAAGGCTACACAGATTTGTTCTTAGACCTGTGAGGTTTAATTTTTTATTTTTTCAGTTAATTAGATAAAAATATGGATGGCATGCCTTTCAAATTTGCAAGTGACATGAAACTGGGAAAGAAAGATAACACATTAGATAATAGTCTTGAGACAAAAATGTCTTGAGACGCTGGAACATGGGGCCAAATCTAAAAAGATAAAATTTAGTAAGGGTGACTAGGTGGCACAGTGGATAAAGTGCTGGGCCTAAAGTCAGGAAGACTCATCCATCCAAGTTCAAATCTGGCCTCAGATTAGCTGCATGACCCTAGGCAAGTAACTTCATCATGTTTGCCTCATTTTCCTCATCTGTAAAATGAGATAGAGAAGGAAAAGGGAAACTACTCTAGTATCTTCACCAAGAAAACCTCAAATGGGGTCACAAAGAGTTGGGCATGACTGAAAAATGGCTAAACAACAAAAATTTAATAAGGACAAATGAAGAAAAGTTTGGGGTCCCCCATGCCTTCATCATCTCCCACTTTTTTGAATCCTTAGCTTTCCTTAAGCTCAAGTACTCCTCCCTTCTACAGAAAGCTTTTTCTAAAGCCCCTAGCTGCTAGTGCTTTCTCCCCCCAAATTATCCAGACTCATAAATATGGGTGTTGTCTCTCTCAATAGAATTAAAGCTTTTTGAGATCAGGGGTTGTTTCATTTCTATCTTCATGCCCCAGCACGGTGCCTGCCACAGAATAGTTGATAATAAAGTCTTGTTGATTAAGTGCTTCAAAAAAATCAGTGTCATAATTGAGAAGTTATTAGCCAAAGTCCTTTTTCAAGCATCCTGGGTAATATAGTCACCATCTTTCTGAGGCCCAGGAAGAAAGGCACATGAATATTCAAAATTAGTTTCAGAGTTTTAAGAATGTTACCAATGGCCATGAGTAATCAGGCTACCCTGAAGAACAGATATGAGGAAAATACAATTTAGGAAGCATTCGAGCTAGCCATGCACTGGACAGATAATTTTGTAGACTGCATGCACATGCTCCTATTATATTGTGTATATATATATATATATGTATACTATCCCCTAATAAACATTGAACACCTACTAAGTGCCAGGCACTATGCTAAGCACTTGGGATACAATGGCAAAAGATGCTCCTGTTTTCCAGGAGCTTCATTCAAATGGGGAAGATAACACAGAGAGGGAAACTAAAGGGTTGCAGTGGTGTGGGAAAGACTGGAAGGTACCAGCACAGCAAGGAGTAATGATGGAGAAGCCCAGAGGAGTCTAGCTGGTTGAGAAATGATTATAGGATCGAAGATATAAAGGTCACTGGGTCCCTCTCCGGGGACTCCTCCTGCCAAGTCCAGCATTCTTTCTTTTATTTCATGCTGCTTCTCAATTGGATTAAATCACATTTGGGGAATTGGGCAGCAGTAAGAACACTTTCAATGATCCCAAGCTATTCCAAAAGCCCCATCTTCCTGACATCCAGATTCTTCCAGAAATGCTACGTGACTATGAATCATGAAAAGCCATCACAGACACTTGAGAATAACAGGTGACCTAAAGCAACGGAAAGGCACAAAGCGTGGGTATAAGTTGCCTACGCCATATTGCCAAAAATGGCTTGCCCTTGCTGATGTCTTTTGTCACTTCTCAAGGGCACCTATGACACAGAAAAGGAGGCATGTCTATCACTCAGTCAGGGCAAGGGATAACAGATGGACAGCCAGAGTGTTGCATTAGTTTGCATAAAATATTCAAAGAACCAGAAGAAGGTCTCCAATGTACTGGGCAGCTCTTCAATGGAGGATTTCATGGAAGACAAGGACAAGCGAGGCCTCTTAGGCATGTTAACAAAGATTATTGGACATTGCCTCCACTCAGGCTTACTTTGATGGATCAACACACATGGAGATGGCCCTGAATTCTCAAGCTCTGGTGAGTCCTACTAAGTTGGAAAGGCTTTGAGAGTATGACACTCAGCAGCTGACTGTTGTCCAAAGACCAGCTTAGCTAAATTCATCACTAAGTAATGCATTTTTTAGCCCCAGAAATTCATTAAAAACAACTATATTGTGTGGAAGAGTACACTGAAGAATTATCCTGAAGATTATAGTTTCTTGATTTTTTGTTTCTTTTTACATGTTTTATTAATTTTTCTCTCTCTCTCTCTCCCTTTCTCTCTCTCTCTGTATATCCCTTCTACATCACAACTTTCCCCATTGTGGTCTCAATATATTTCAAATTGGCATAAAAAATTAAGTAGGAATTTCAGAGGAGTTTTACAGAAGTCACAGATAACACATGAAGGCCAGAAGATAACGTGGAAAGTTTAGAAACTCAGAAATGCATAAAATATATGAATAGTATTATATAATATCAGCATATTTTATCTTTTAATACCATACAAAGAAAAAAATTTAGACTTCTCTGGTACCAAAAAATTTTACACAGATTTTCCAGATCATGGGGTGGGGGTTGCCATGCCCCTAACCCCAGTGATGTGAAAAGGATATGTGTAAGTGTGTGTATATATACACATAGATATATCTATATCACTGTTATTTCCTCTCATATTGGTGGCAGCTAGGTGGCATCTGGCCTGGAGTCAGGAAGATGAGTCTTCCTGAGTTCCAATCTGGCCTCAGACACTAACTAGCTGTGTGACCCTGGACAAGACACTTCAGCCTATTTGCCTCGGTTTCCCCATCTGTAAAATGAGCTGGAAAAGGAAATGGAAAACTGCTCCAGGATCTTTGCCAAGAAAACCACAAATGAGATTACAAAGAGTTGATTAAGACAGAAACAACTGAACAACCACACCACTTCCCCAATGACTCCCTGCCCCTAACATAAAACCCTTCCTTATAACAAAATAAGTTCAGCCAAGAAAGATATATGGACACATTGATCCCATCTGAAAACATCTGCCTCATTCCCCACTTAAAGTCCACCATTTCCCTATGGAGAGCTATGTGTGTGTGTATGGGGGAGAGAGAGGACCCAAGTTGACTCTGGTAGAATCTTAAAATTCATGATCAGGAACATTGGTTCCTTTATCTTGGGGCTCAGAGAACACAGCAGTGGCATGTTAATACCAGAGTAATCTCAACCCTCCTACACCTACTCTATTAATATACATAGTTATTAATGTGTCAGATTCCTCCACTTTGTCCTGTCTATCCAATTTCTCCTTCTAACGGGAGGAATTCCTTGAATAAAGCCAGATGACTTCATCCTGTCACAAACTGGAATTATGCATTGGACATATTTAAAGTTTGCCACAGATACCTTTACTTTAACAACAGCCTGTTGACCCGAATTGCAAAATGTGTGAGAGGGAACAGAAACCACTGTTAGTCAGTCCCTAGGTTCTCCCTTCTACTAAGCTCCTCCTCCATGCTGCCAATGCCAACTTCTTGGGCATGCTGGGAAAACCACCCATCCTAGCCTCCATCCTAGGTCCAAAGTCTCCCTTACACCTGAGCACTGAGAAGAGCTGGAGGCTTCACACCACTGGGCTCCATTGCCCCCTTTCAGGTACTGAGGTCCACAATCTAAACTTAATACTAAGAATCCTGAGTGGGACAGGAACTAAATGTCAAGTTGGGGAGGGGAGGGAGCCCAATGACTCCCAAAGGAAACTGAGGGGCATACATGTAAGTGCAGCAAGAGCGACGGCTTATGTGGGCTGAACTGGTGAGAGAGAAGTCAAGAATTTTGAGGAGAGGTGGGAAAGTATGGATCACCCCAGACCATAGGGAGTAGAATATTTGAGAAACTGGGGACATAGGCAACTGGAAAAAAAAGAAGGCTAAACTACAAAAAGGTGAGCCCGAGACAAAGCTTAGGGATGTGGGTCCTGTAGGAGAGAGGAACTGGGAAGGCTCAAAGGCTGCAGAGGACAAAATGCTCACCCTTCCTCTTTCTCAGGCTGTCAGGACCCATCTGAAGCCCCAAGAACAATGGCAAGCAGAGAAGATGAACTGAGGAGCTGTGCTGTGTGTGGGGACAGGGCTACAGGCTATCACTTCCATGTCCTGACCTGTGAAGGCTGCAAAGGGTTTTTCAGGTGAGGTCCATTTCCGCAGTTAGATATTAGCCTTCAAACGATTTATTGCTCTGCCCTTAGGTCCCAAAATAACAGAGGCTCACCTCTTATCATATCTGTCCATATCCTGGAGCCTAATGACCCCACAGCTAGCACTCATAGTCCTGCCAGCCCCAACATTATACAAACAAGTAGAAAGCAAAAGACAGAACCCTGAACTTTTGCCTCAGACTCACTGCCAACTTGTCTACTCCCAGCAGTAAACATTTACCGTGTGCCAGACATTTACTATGTTACTAGACTTGTTATGAAAATAACTAAAGTCGTTATGATATAGAATATCACAACTCGATTGTAAAATGTAGAGTCCTATAGAAAATCTTTAGAAAAATTGGGATCAAGATCCAGAGGCTCACACAGGCCTCTCTCAAGGGGGCTTGGACATAATTTGTTCCTAATTGGCTATGAGAAGTCACTATCTGCAAATCACTGAATTACTCAAGTTTTTCCACATAGCCACAATCTCCTTGTATGCTTCAGATCAGCTCACACCTTCTACCCTACATGCATTTCCCTCAAGACCATCCTCATGCCAAGCTACCCATAACTTCCATTTCTCTTTGGCTCTTTCCTGTGCCTCATTTGCCTCCAGCCACTTCTCTGTTTCTCACAGGAGAACTATCAACAAAGGTATGGGACTCACCTGTCCTTTTGATCAATGTTGTGAGGTCAGCAAAAACCAGAGGCGCCATTGCCCAGCCTGCAGGCTACAGAAATGCCTCGATGCGGGCATGAGGAAAGACAGTGAGTCCACCCCAACCTATCCCCTGGGAAGTGAGGTGTGCTGTGGAGAGAGCACTAGGCTCGGTAGGCCTGGGTTCAAATCCTGCCACTACTTCATACTGGCCATCTAACTCTAAGGGTCATCTTATTGCCCCCTGGCCCAACCTTCCACTTTCTCCTTCTCCAGGCACTAAGAACCTGAGGTCAGGATTGTCACCTCTACACCTGTGGTCCCCACCCTCTCACATCACTTCCGCACCCATAGAACAGTCTTTCTCCTTTTACCAGAGTGGGCAAACCCAGTTTCTTCTACTACAGCATGTGTGAGAGGCCCTGACATCACAGATCTTTCCGGCACTCTCCCCATCCCAGGCTATTCCCTATTGCAGCAAGCTGGCATATTTTGTGAAAATAGACTAGAGACTCCCCACAAACAACCTTTTCTCTAAGGAACTTTAAAAGTCTTCCAGACCCTGGTAGCCATTGAGGGAAATTATGGGCAACTTTATAGCCACGGTAGGCCTTGGTTTTTGGCCCCAAGGAGCTTCTAGTTTGGGGGTTTAGAGAAGGCAGACTCCATCTCTCTCAGTTTCTGCATCTCTTTTATGCCTCTTCTGGAGCACAGTGATCCTGTCAGCAGAAGTCCTGGCACAGAGGCGGGCAAGGAAGGCCCAGAGGCAGGCAGAGCAGAAAACTGTGCAGCTGAGTGAGAAGCAGGAGACATTAGTCCAGGTGTTCCTGGGGGCTCATGCCCGCCATGTGAGCACCATGTTTGACCAATTTGTACAGTTCCGGGTGAGTACCTGCTGGAATAAAGGTGTGAAGAGCCCAGAGGAAGGGGTCGGGGGAGAGTGGAGCCAGAACACTAGGGAAGGCTGACCCATGGAAGAGGTTGGAAAGATAACAAATGGGATGCCAGCTCTTGAAGACATAACTTCTTTTTAAAATCCTTACTTTCTGTCTTAGAAATGATATTAAGTATCTGTACCAAGGTAGAATAGAGGTAAGGGCCAGGCAATCAGGGTAGAGACTTTCCCAACAAATTTGAACCCAGGACCTCCTTTCTTCAAATCTGGATCTCTATCCAATGAGCCACCTTGACATAACTTTAAAAAAATTTTAAACCCTTACCTTCTCTCTTAGAACTGATACAAAGAACTAAGGCAGAAGAGCAGTAAGGATTAGTTAAATGACTTTCCCAGGGTCACACATCTAGGATGTATCTAAGGCCAGAGATTCCCATCTCCAGTTTTGGTTCTATAACTTCTTAATGGCCACTGGCCCCTTTAGCCTAGGTCCTCTCTTTGGGAGAGCTAAAAGCATCAAGTACATCCTTGAGCCAAGACCTCTGAGTTAGTCTTTTGTTTCTTCTAGCCCCCAGCCCATCTGTTCATCCAACACCAGCCTGTACCCTTTCTGCCACCTGTGTTACCATTGCTTATACACCTAGCAGACATCAGCACTTTCATGGTAGAACAAGTGATCAAGTTCACCAAAGACCTGCCTCATTTCCGGTCAGTGTTTCCACCCTCAAGCAATCTGGGAAATGCTTCTTCCCTACCCCTCTCTAATGTTTCCATGACCAATTCTTCCACTCTCAACCTTGTTGCTCCCTACCTTGACTTGGCCCCTTGAATCTTCAACAGTGAGTCTCCCTGCAGTCCCACTTGGTGGCTTCCTTTGTTGTTCCTCCACCCTCTAGGTGTCTGCCCATAGAAGACCAGATATCCCTATTGAAGGGTGCAGCCCTGGAAATCTGTCACATCGAACTCAACACCATTTTCTGTACTCAAAGCCAAGCTTTCCTATGTGGACCTCTCCGATATACCTTCCAAGATGGAGCTCATGGTAAGGGGGCACAGCTGCCCATGCACTCTCCCTTATAGAAGGTGGCAGGGGAAGGCTTGGGAGGCAGATTGGGAAGCTATGGTCTTGCCCTTGAGTTCGTTGTGTATTTTAGTGGGGTTTCAGGAGCATTTTTTGGAGTTAATGCTTCGTTTCCACATGACACTGAGGCGACTGAAGCTACAGGAGCCTGAATATGTGCTTATGGCTGCCTTGGCCCTCTTCTCTCCTGGTGAGAAATCCCTAAATGCCCAAAGCTCTATCCCCATCACTTCTTCAATAAAGCCCCTTGAGTCCCATCCCTCTGTCTCCTACCCCTCAGGTAGACCCGAGACAACTCTACCATCTCTACTTCCCTGTTCTTGTCCCCCAGACCGACCTGGTGTGACACAACGGGAGCAAATCGATCAGTTCCAAGAAGAGATGGCACTGACACTACAGAACTACATCAGAAGCCAGCAAGCTCGGCCCCAAGGCCGGTAGGAACAAGTCTCCAACCTATATTATCTCAGCAAGGGATTCCCCACTCCTGCTTTGCATTTTTTTTTTCCTGTCAGAACCTGAGGCATCATTGGAGATGGTCACAAAAAAAAATAGCAAGTAGAACAATCTTTTTCCCTTCTATTGCCACCCTTTTCCCCATGGTCCTCACTTCTTCACTGGACTCTAGTCTACTCTGGGGGCTCAGGGCTGTAGCATATGTCCAGTTTGGTGGCCATGAGGGAGCCAGCTTACACAAAGCTCACACAAGGGCAGAACCACACAAGGGCGGGATTGTGACCCCCCAAGAGTAGGAGTGTGTCAATGAACTTCCTCTTCTGTTCTACTCCAAAACAACCTTATATCATGTCCCATTCATTTCTCAGCCCCAGTCTCTTGCAGAGATGTCAAGGTCCACCCTTCTATTTGCACTGTTCATCCCAGTCTTCTTTTCACCAATCAATAAATCCCTCTTTCATCTTCAACTTCTCATCCACTAATTCCTTCCCTGACTTTTTGGAACATGCTTGGAAAAGTTTTGGTAGATCCTGCCATCACCTCCACCATCCAGAATCAGATTTGCAAAGTTGGGTGGGACCTAAAGGGCTGTCTAGTTCTTCCTCCTAGAATTCTCCTCCCTTTCCCAGCCAATTTCCACGAAAAAATCACCTACACTCTATCTCCATGTCCTCACCTTCCATTCACTTATAATTTGGCTCCCCACTCCACCAATCAACAAAAAATACTTTGCACAAAGTTAATAAGGATGTCAACTACCAAATCCAATTGGCCTTTTCTCAATCTGCATTCTGATCTCTACAACCTTCAATATGGTCAACCACCCCCTCCCTAGATACTTTTTCCTCCCTTGGCTTACACAAAGCTTTCTCCTAGCACTTCTGAACACCCCTCAGTTTCTCTCTTTATTTCTTGCCTCTCTAGTATGGATGTTGTCCTGGGTTATGTTATGGGCTTTTTCACTCTCTTGAGATATGAGCTCTCCTGAGGTCAAAGATCACTTTTCCACAGGACTACTAAATCTATATATTTAGTTCTAAACTCTCCTGAGAGCTCTAGGCCTACATTGTCAAATGCCTGCCAGATGTCTCAGCATGAATGTCCCATTAGCATTTCAAACTCAAAATGGTCCACACAGAATTCATTCCCACCCCTCCCCAGCCCATATCTCCTTTGAATTTCCCTATTTCTGCTGATAGGACCACCATCTTTCCCAGTCACTTAGGTTTGCAGTCAACCTAGACTCCTCTCTCCTTCACCTTCCATAGACCAACTCATGTTAATCTTGTCTTCACTATTATCTTTTGCATCTACTATTCTCTGTATTAGTATCCCTAGCAACTAGCACATGCCTGGCAGCACATAGTAGGTCCATGCTTGACTGACCAGTTAACATTCCTGTCCCCCTACCCTCAAACCCCAGTTCAGGTCCTCATCACTTCTAACCTGGATCCTTACAATGGATTCCTAGTTGGCTTTCTTATTTCTAATCTCTTTCCACCTTTTCCCTTTCATCCAAATCATTACTCCAGAGGTCTGACATCATTCCTCTGCTAAAAACTCTTCAGTGATATCTTGTTACTTCTAGAAAAAAAATCTAAACTCCTTAGCCTTCCATATGTCATATATATATATATATACATCTTTGCCATCTAGCTGCCATGAAGTATATATATACTAGAACCTGGAGTCAGGAAGACCTGAATGCAAATCCGACCTCAGACACTAATTGTATGACCCTGGGCAAATCATTTAACTTAGTTGGCCTCTGGAGCCTGAGAAGGAAATGGTGAACTATTCCATTATCTTTGCTAAAAAAAAAAGCCCAAATGGTGACTTGACTGAAACAATGCATCCCACCCTCCCATTTCCAGAGCTTCACACAGGCTTTTCCCTCAGGCCTGGAATACATTCCCTCCTTACTTCCCTTAGAGTCCCTAGCCCCAAGTGGAAGTATGGGGTAACAAATAGAGCAGTGACTGAGTTTGGAATCAATAAAACACAAATTCAAATCTTGCCTTGAACACTTATTTGCTGTGCTACCAGAGGGGAATAACATCCTTTCTGAACTTGTTTCCCATCTGAATAAAAGGGATCACACCTCTTCACGGGGTTGTTCTAAGCCTGTTTGTCTTTAGTAAAACATCTGCCTCTCAAGGTCTAGCATTGCACCTTCCACATAGCAAGAGCCTAAGTTCATTGACTTAACTGAGACCCAATGTTGGTTCCAAGTATCCCTTACCTTTTGTGGACTAGGTTCTCCAAGGGTCATTTAGTCTTTCTCCTTGGACAAAGGTAGTCCTTGTATCTCACATGCCTCATAGATAAATCCCTCCTTCTGTAATTGAAATCTATTTTTTCTAGTCCTTTATTCATTAGTGAGAGAAAAATAGCCAAATCCTGTGTTCTATATTACCATTCTTCTAATTCTTAAAATAACCAACCCAACTATTCAACAATCCCAATCCTGTTTCTTTAAAGAATCCTAACCCCTCTCACTTTTTCTCTCGATTTTCTTTTCTCAGCTGTCCTTTTCTGTATTTGTTAACTTTCTCTGATTTTCCTTTCCCTTTGGACTTAAGAGTGAAAACTAACCCCAAGACCCTTATGTGACCAAATGTCAAAGCATTCTTGATTTTTTTCTTCCTCAATCTTGGGTGTTCCCTCCTTGTTTTCTCTGTTCTTTGTAGAACCACCTCAAGAAAAGGTTAAAACTCGCCATAACTTGCTTCCCTTGTCCTACAAAGAGCATGAACTCTTAGAACCCATTTTCTTGATTTAAAAACAAAACAAAAAATCCTTACTTCTGTCTTGGAATCAATACTAAATATAAGTTCCAAAGCAAAAGAGTGCCTAGGCAATTGGGGTTAAGTGACATGCCCATACAAGGGCCTATCAACTAGAAAGTATCTGAGGCCAAATTTGAACTCAGGATCTCCTGTCTCTAGGCCTGACTCTCAATCTACCAAGCCACTTAGCTGCCCTTTGGAACCAATTTTCAGCCCAGCTTCTCTTAAAAGATCTGCCATCACCTTAACACAGTCCTGCCTCCAGCCTTCACAGGACCCTGTTTAGACTCCCTGTCCCTGTCAACAGCACACACTGTGTGTGTTTATGCCAGAGAGGGAGTCAGACCCTGACAGGCCACTAAGTCAATGTATTTTGGGCCTGCTGGCTGATTCTTTTAGAACGCATGTTTGGTTTTCTTTAGTTTTTACGCCTAAGCTTTACTTTCATAGCTGCTCAGTGGAGAAGACTCAGGGGCCCAGGGCTAAACCTTCAAATCTACGAAACTTTGGCCTATTTTTCTTTGCTTTCTCTTCCCTTGGGAGGAGGAGGGGGAGGCTCAAGAAGTTCTGAATAGGTGACCCAGCCAGTAATTTTCAACCCTGCAGGTTCTTGTACGCAAAGATGCTTGGGCTGCTGGCAGAACTTCGAAGTCTCAGCACTGAGTACGGACGCCAGCTGCAGCACATCCAGGAGTTGTCGGCCCTGATGCCTCTGCTCCAGGAAATCTACAGCTGAAACCCTGCCCACCCACCCACCCCAAACCCCATTCCCCCTGCCTAGAGCATCCTTAGCTAACAACCTGTCCCTGCCTACCCACCTGGCACATTCCCCACACTGCTGCTGTGGCTTTCCTAGGCAATCACAGCAGCCTGCCCTGCCCTTCCACTCTATATGGTTCTTACAGGGTCATGGTGGGATTCACGTCCAGACTGTAGTAAGAAAAACAGGTCCAGGGACCACACAGCCCACCAGAAGGTTACAATGAAGGACTAAGGCAACACCATGTCTTCATGCTGCTTCGAGGAAGGGCCATATATTCATTCATTCATTCATTCATTCTCTAGTCTGCACAGGGAAGGGGTCAGAGCTGGTTTCACAAGTGAAGTGGTGCTCTTTGGGAACAGGCTGAAGCAGCCACGACCCTGTTCCCAACTCAAGTACTAGCCCAGAGCCGATGAGCAGGATGGGATTTGCACCCACCTTGGTCTCTAGGCTCCAATGAGGGTCAGTGAGGAGCAGGACCAGCTTTAATACACAGGGATGGAAGAAAGCAATCAGACATAATCATAGCCCTCCCCCTCAGTCCAGAGCCTGCCAGACTCAAGGGCTTGGAGAGGAAAGCAGTCAGCTTGGAGTCCTGGGTGAAGACAAGAGAGACTCCCATCCTGCCCATAGTGACAGCTCCAGTGGGCAGGGGGTTCTGTCCAGGCCTTCACTTGTCCAGTGGAGTCATACTGAGTAAATTGGCCTCTGGGGAGGGTCCCAGACCCTGACCCTCTCTCTCTCTGATGACTTCAAGTGCTCAGATGCACCACCTCCAGCTTTCTCATCCCACAGTGATGCTGAAGCCACAGTGAAATCTATTTCGCCAGTGATTCAGGAAGGCTCCAAGTGCCAGGGTGACAGGCAGAGGGGGCATCTTCTTCTCTAGCACAGCGGCAACACACCAGTTACTATCCACCAGGCCTGGAAAAAAGAGCACAAACCATCAGGGTCAGGGAGCCAACGTCACACTGACAGATCAGGCATCCTTCTCTTGGCCAATAAATACTAAGTGTTTGCTATGTGCCAGGTACTGTGCTAAGTGATGTCCTTGTAGCCAAGACTGCAGGATCCTCTGCCCTGACCCAATACTCACCCCTGAATGCCATGTTGGCCTGGGGCAGTGTCAAGTGGTAGCCAAAGGAGAAGGTGGTGTCCTGCAGCCTCGTGTTTGCCTCAAACTCCACTCCAACTTGAACCTGAGCCCCCACGGGCAGGGATGGAAGGATAAACAGAGTCCATGAGATGCCTCGGGAAGAACACCAAAGGGCCAGCCGGGCTCAGAGGTGGGATCTGACATGGCAGGGCCAGCAGAAGTGGTGGAAAGAGTCAATGAGCCTAGCTTGAGAGGAGGGGGCCTCACCTGCTCATTTGCCCGGTGGTAATAACTTGCGTGGGCCCCGCCTGACCCCACATTCAGTGTAGCCACCCAGTGAAGAGCTGCAAGGACCAAAAGGGGGTGCTGGTCACTGATGGTCATTAATGGAACATAGGTCACAGATCCCAGAGCAGATCAGAATCACCCCAACCTCATCCCCATATTCTGTCTGACTTCATACCAGAGTACTTCCCGGCCAGTGTCAGGATAGCCCCCTCCTCTCCTGGGCGCCGGTGATAGACCAGCTCTCCCCCCAGCACCAGACGTTGAGTAAGGCTCTGCAGGAAGTGAGCGACCATGATCACTGTGGGGGGGAGGTGGGAGGTGGGGAAACATGGGGTCAGGGAATAATCCAGGAGCCCCCTTTGCCCAGGACTCCACCAGGAGTTTTCCCAACTACACAACCCTTGAAGTAGTATCATTATAGGAAGGAAGCCTCCCTCTTAACTCCACCCTTAAACCATATAGACAAAAAAGGGAGAAAAAAGGAGATGCAGTCAACATTGGGCACCCAAGGTTTCTGCCCTCTCCCTTTGTGTCTCCCCATCCAGGTCCCTCACCTGATTCCCCAATCAGGTCAGGGTTCCCCAGTGTCAGAGTGGCGGTATAGTCATCCCCCCGATACTCCCCATCAAACTGCCATGTCAGGAACTTGGCTTGTTGGGTCTAGATGGAAAAGAAGTTAGCCTCTATCTCTTCTAACCCAGCGCCAACCCCACCCCAACAAGTACACAATCCCTTCCACATCTTCGGACCTTGGTAACCCACCACCCCAGATCCTACTCCTCTCCATCTCCTTAAAAGGGTGCTATGGGGATCACCTGGAACACTGCCTTGGCTCGGAGTCGCTCTGCCACAAGAAGCAGGACCTGGGCATTGAGGCTACCACTGCTGTCCATATCCCCTACCACAGTGGGGAACACCTGTTGGAGAAGGTAGCCTGGTGAGAGGTCTGTGGGGCAACAGCATCCCCATTCCAAAAGCCAATGGAGGGACTTTCACAATTGTATCCAGTGCCCTCTGGTGGAACCATAAGGATGTACACAAACCACACTACCCAGATATATTAAGTTCTGAGGGATCCTAGAAATTTCACCGAAGAACCGTATCTATGAAGTCAAGCATGCAAAGCCACTGTTGATGGAACTGTGAATTGGATGGACCATTCTGTTCGGCAGTTTGAGATTATGTTAAAAAGTGACTTAAGACAACCAGACCCTTTTACAGATCTCCCAGCTAGGCTTCCACCCCAAGAAGGTCAAAGTCAGAAAGGTCTCATATATTCCAAAATATTCATGTGATATTCTTGTGTATTCACAAATTCACAAAATATTCTTTTGATAACAAGAAACTGAAAACAAAACAGGTATCTATCCACTAGGGTACAATTAAACAAATTAAGATATACAGATATAATGATATACTAATATACTGTAAGAAATGATAAATATGAAGAATTCAGAAAAGTATGAAAAAAAACTTAGATGAACTGTGGCAGGGTGAAGTAAGCAGAATCTGTAAAATAATACATACAATAATGGCAACAATGTAAACTGACAGAAAAAAATGAATGTTCTATATTAATTAAATTGAAAGTTCCTTGAGGGCAAAGACTGTCTTATGCCTCTTTTTGGTAAGTATTTAGGATAGAGTTTGGCACATAGTAGGCATTTAATAAATGTTTATTGATTGAATAATCAAAAACTTGGGTGGAAGAAGTTAGTGAGAAGAGACAGAATGGTTATTCCCTAAGGAGCACTCTATAGCCTTCATCATCATACCTTCCCAGACTCAGCTATTCACTTGGGTTTCTGGAGAGACAAACCAAGTGTCTAGTTCCCTTACCTCAGTGGAATTGAGCTGCTGGTCACCAACAAAAGCGGCATGGAGGTGATAACCTGACAGGCCCAGGGCACTCATGTGCACAGTGTGGGTCACCTAAGGAAGAAGAGTTATAGGAAGGTAAATTACCAAGATAATTCTTTCTTGCCACTCAAGGGAACCCTTAACATCATACATATATGAGGGTCACTCTGAGCTTCATCCTAGTCATTTTCCATCCCTCTTTCCTTTCCTCCCACCCCACTGGGCTGACACCAGCACCATTTCCCATAGAGAAGAGAGGTAAAAGGATACAGGAGTTACAGGTTTTCTTCCTCCCATTTTGAGTCATCCAGCCTAACTAGAGGCTGGAAACAATAGATGGCAGGATGGAAGGGTTCAGGAATAGGTTGGAATAAGGGAGTGGTGGTCTGGGTAGAAGAAATTAGGCCCAGGGGATCTCTACAGGAAAATGAGAACACCTGGAAGTGGCTGCTTAGAACTTTGTTGACAATGAACTTGACTCCCTCCATCTGTACCGGGAACACATCTGAAGTAGAGGAATAAAAAAAAAAAAATAATAAGTCTAGACAGGCACCCTCCAATCACAAGGAAACCTCACCCCAAGAGAAAGGATTGATTCCGGAAAGGAATTACTGACTCTTCACCAAATGGGATCTACTGCTTCCAGGGTTATTCACCCAGTTCTTGGGAATTATCTTATCAGCTCTACTTCTTTGGTATATTTCACATCTGTCCACTTCTCTGTTTCTGCTGCCACCATCCTCATAGGGGTTTCTCATTATGATTCATCACCACTATCATCATAGCTTCCTAACAGATGTTTCCCACTCCTATTCTCTATTCCATTCCAAGATATCCTTCATGCCACAAACAGAATATTCTTCCATATGCTCCTCTTCTAAATTCTTTCAGTGACTTCTATTGCCAGAATAAAGAACTGAATAAATGCCTGGCATTTAAAGCCCTCCACAATCTAGTGCCATCTTATCTCATGCCAATCTCCCTTATGTATTCTAGACTCTCACCAAACTGGACTACTCTGGCCCCAAAATATATACCCTGTTCTCCCTACTTCCATGGCTACGGTCATGCTATTTGGTATATCTGAAATGTCTCCCCTTTCTTTAACCTTAAATGTCTAACACAAGTGCCACTTCCTCTAGGAAGCTGTTTCTGATTTCCTCCAGTTATTCTTTCCCTTTTAGACCTCATATACTCTGGTGTACTTAACAAGTGATATTGTACCTGTTAATTTGGAAATAACACAGAACTACTAAAGTAGTCAGAAAAACCCAAGTCTTTAATCAGGATAGACAGGTCCAATAATTAGCCACTATCATGGAGCCCAGTGCCAAAAAAAAAAACTTCACAGGGTCTACACCCTGGGGCTCCTGGGACTTATACCAGGGAGATTGAACCACAGATAGATGATTTCTCCAGAGCTTGGGGGACTTATATACTTTTTGGGGAATTTAGGATAGGGAAGTAAGATTGATTGGCATTACCATAATTACAAGGAAATGGAAAGCCCAAGGCAGGATTATGGGGGAGAGGCAGATGGTTTTCAATGGTTACAAAAGGAAAGGGTCCAGCCAAGGGCTGGGCTACCAGGGAGAGGACTTTGATACCTAGGTAGAAACTACTGGGACAGAAGGGCATTTAACATCTGATTAGGTCTACCTAAAGGTCTATTGTTCTGTCAGAATTGGGCGAGTCTGGTACTTCCCACCCGGGAGTTCTCTGGGACCAGGGCAGACTTCGGGTCTCCAGATTTCAAATAGGCATACCTTATAGTAGTCTTCTTACCCTTTTTGCCTCTCTAGGAACTCTACAATCTAGTTATGGGGGTCTATTTGCTTTCTCTTGTCCAAGATACTCCATCTTTCCTGCCTGTCCCCATGCCTAGAATGCTCTCCCCACTTAACCTGCTTACTTGCTGGCTCCCTCTAACATTCAGCTCAATTCCCACCTACTGCAGATGGTTACCAGTAGGAGCCCCCCACAACACCCGCTCCTTCCAACTTCCCTCCGAGAGTACTTTTCGTTTACATTGTATACATTGTATGTAACATAGTTGTTCGAACAATTAGAATGTCACCTCACAGAAGACAGATACTGCTTTCCTCTGAATGTTCAGCACTTCGCCCAGCGCCTCCAATATTGGCTTATACATGGGCTTAATAAGTTACCTCTGTATGTTCCTTATCCCCAAAATAGACCAATTACTGATATCCCTCCGGGCCAAAAGTACAGGGCTTTGCAAACAATCGGTGCTCAGTCAATGACGAATAGAGTTACGAGCCTCGGGTATTTGGCTAGTATTCCCCACCTTTGCAGAGCCGGTGCAACTCATCGAAACTCCCCGGGTTGGGCAGCGGCTCCTCCCGACGGGCGCTTCGGCGGGGCAGAGCTCCCAGTGGAGCCAGGCCCAACAAGTTCCCCATCTCAGCCTGGGGGAGGGGAGGGGGTGGGGTCCCGGAGAGGGGTCGCTACTGACCCCCCCAGCCCCCGCCGACCCCACCCCCCGCCACCCAGCAC